>NC_058520.1:479928249-480231279 GCF_904849725.1 Hordeum vulgare subsp. vulgare
CAGCAAGCTAAGTAGAGGAGCTAGCGTGAGGAGTTTTCGGTTGCGATGGAGCTCCAGACCTTGTGTTGTGGTGAGTGATGACTTTGGTCGCCACATTGATGAATATGTTGGAAATATGCCCTAGAGGAAATGATAAATAGTTATTATTATATTTCCTCTTTAAAGATAATCGTTTATTATCCATGCTATAATTGTATTGAATGAAAACATAGATACATGTGTGGATACATATACAAAACAATGTCCCTAGCAAGCCTCTAGTTGGCTAGCCAGTTGCTCAATGATAGTCAAGTTTTCTGGCTATATGCAAGTGTTGTCACTTGATAACAGGATTGCATCATTAGGAGAATCATGTGATGGACTAGACCCAAACTATGAACGTAGCATATTGTTCGTGTCGTTTTATTGCTATTGTTTTCTGCGTGTCAAGTATTTGTTCATATGACCATGAGATCATATAACTCACTGGCACCGGAGGAATACCTTGTGTGCATCAAACATTGCAACGTAACTGGGTGACTATAAAGGTGCTCTACAGGTATCTCTGAAGGTGATCGTTGAGTTAGTATGGATCAAGACTGGGATTTTTCACTCCGTGTGACGGAGAGGTATCTCGGAGCCCACTCGGTAATACAACATCACACACAAGCCTTGCAAGAAATGTGACTAAGTGTAAGTCACGGGATCTTGTATTACGGAACGAGTAAAGAGACTTGCCGGTAATGAGATTGAAATAGGTATGCGGATATCGACGATCGAATCTTGGGTAAGTAACATACCGAGGGACAAAGGGAATGTCATACGGGATTATATGAATCCTTGACACTGAGGTTCAACCGATAAGATCTTCGGAGAATATGTAGGATCCAATATGGCATATGATACGTCTCCAACGTATCTATAATTTTTGATGGTTCCATGCTATTATCTTGTCATCTTTGGATGTTTTGTATGCATGGATATTCTATTTTATATCTTTTTTGGGACTAACCTATTAACTCAGTGCCATGTGCCAGTTCTTGTTTTTCCGTGTTTTTGACCTCTTTCAGAGGAGAATATTGAACGGAGTCCAAACGGAATAAAACCTGCAGAATGATTTTTTCCATAACAGAAGACACGCAGGAGACCTGAGAACCAAGGCAGGGGACCTCGGAGGAGGTCACAAGCCACCCACGCCCGGCCTAGGGGGGCGGGCCTAGCAGGCTTGTGGGCCCCCCTGTGGCTCCCCTGCCCTAGTTCTTCCGCCTATAAATTCCCTAAAAATCTGAAACCACGGAAGAGAGCCACGAAAATACTTTTCCGCCGCCGCAAGCTTCTGTCTCCGCAAGATCCCATCTGGGGCACGTTCTGGTGCCCTGCCAGAGGGGGGATTCGGACACGGAGGGCTTCTCCATCAACACCATTGCCTATCCGATGATGCGTGAGTAGTTCACAATAGACCTTCGGGTCCATAGCTAGTAGCTAGATGGTTCTTCTCTCTCTTGGATCTTCAATACAAAGTTCTCCATGACCTTCATGGAGATCTATCCGATGTAATCCTCTTTTGCGGTGTGTTTGTCAAGATCCGATGAATTGTGGATTTATGATCAGATTATCTATGAATCTTATTTGAGTTTCCTCTGATCTCTTATATGCATGATTTCATATCCTTGTAATTCTCTTCGAGTTGTGGGTTTCGTTTAGCCAACTTGATCTATAATTCTTGCAATGGGAGAAGTGCTTGGTTCTGGGTTCATACCGTGCGGTGTCCTCACCCAGTGACAGAAGGGGTAGCGAGGCACGCATCATGTTGTTGCCATCAAGGGTAAAAAGATGGGGTTTATATCTATTGCATGAATTTATCCCTCTACATCATTTCATCTTGCTTAAGGCGTTACTCCGTTTGTCATGAACTCAATACACTAGATGCATGCTGGATAGCGGTCGATGTGTGGAGTAATAGTAGTAGATGCAGAAAGTATCGGTCTACTTGTCTCGGACGTGATGCCTATATGTATAATCATTGCCTTAGATATCGTCATGACATTGTGCGGTTCTATCAATTGCTCGACAGTAATTCGTTCACCCACCATAATATTTGCTATCATGAGAGAAGCCGCTAGTGAACACTATGCCCCCCGGGTCTACTTCACATCATATTTTCAGCCTTACACTTTTACTTTTTTGCACTTTCCGCCTTCAGATCTCGCCTTGCAATCAATCGTGAAGGGATTGACAACCCCTTTGTAGCGTTGGGTGCAAGTCTGCTGTTTTTGCGCAGGTACTTTGGAGACTTGCCTTGATACTCCTACTGGATTGATACCTTGGTTCTCAAACTGAGGGAAATACTTACTGCTACTGTGTTGCATCACCCTTTCCTCTTTAAGGGAAAAACCAACGGAAGCTCAAGAGGTAGCAAGAATAATTTCTGGCGCCGTTGTTGGGGAGGATCAAGTCAAGAATACTCTCCCGTCAACGTGCCAATTTCTGGTGCCCTTGTCGGGGAGTATCAAGTCAAGAATAGTCTTCCTCCAACGTGTTAATTTCTGGCACCGGAGACTATTCTAAGTGAAGCTTATCCAAGTAACTGTCGCAAACTCATCTCTTGCATTTACTTTTTTGCCTCTCGTTTTCCTCTCCCCCACTTCTAGAAAACAAAAATTTACAAAAATATTTGCCTTTTTCGTTCGCCCTTTCTTTCGCTTGCTTTCTGTTTGCTTGTGTTGCCATGTGCCTTCAATACGCTTGCATCTTCGCTTGCTGAAAATCTCTTGATATGGATCCTCATCCACTTTCTAATCTCTTTAAGAGATACAATTATGTTGAACCAATTGCTAGTGAGTTGAGTGCACTTGACTATCTTTATGAAGTTTTGCTTGAGATGCGTGAATCTGAAAATCATGATGAAGAAATTTATGAAGTGATTCACGAGGGCTCCTTGATTGAAAAGCATGATTGCAATAATTTCATTATAAATTCTATTAATGACAATCATGCTAAAAATATGCAAAACCCTAAGCTTGGGGATGCTCGTTTTGCTATGTCCACTACTTGTTGCAATGATCATGAGTGGGGCGATGATTTTTCTTATGATCTTGAAAATTTGTTTAAGCCTCATGACGAATATGATATTTGCAATAATACTGAAAGTGGGTTTGGAGAAGTCATGACTTTAGTTCATGATAATCCCACTATTTTTGAAGAGTGTCAACTTTGCATGCGTGTGGATCATGAAAAGAATATCCTATGTGATAGCTATATTATTGAATTTGATTACCACATGTAATTGTTATGAGAGAGGAAAATATTGCGGTAGAAATTTTCATATCACTAAATCACCTCTCGTTATGTTGAGATTGCTATTGTCACTTTCTTCTTCCTTGCATATGGTCGTTATTGCTTGTCTTGATAATTTGTTTTTCTATAAAAATGCCTATGCATAGGAAGTATGTTAGACTTAGATATGATTTTCACATTCTTTATGATGCTCTCGTTGTGCTTCAATTCTTGTCTTTTATGTGAGCATCATTGAATTATCAATGCCTAACTAAAAGCTTTAAAGAAAAGCGCTTGTTGGGAGGCAACCCAATGAATTTATCTTTGCTTTTTTGCTTTCTGTTTTGTTGTGTACACACCATCATAATTCTATTATGATTGTGTTTTTTATTTTATTTTTGCGTTTGTGCCAAGTCAAACCTTTATGATTAGTTTTGGTGATGGTTGTTTGATCATGCTGGAAAAAGACAGAAACTTTTCGCTCACGAAATTATTTTTAATTTTTATCCATAAAGAGATTTTGAGTTGACTCTTCTTGTTATTGGCTGATATGCCAATTTTCCAAACTGTCGTAATTTTTCAGAATTTTTGAGATACCAGAAGTATACGAAGTATACATATTGCTACAGACTCGTCTGTTTTTGACAGATTCAGTTTTTGTTGTGTTGATTGCTTATTTTGATGAAACTATGGATAGTATCGGGGGGGGGGGTACTAGCCATGGAAAAGTGAGAATACAGTAATATAACACCAATATAAATAGAAATCAAGTTTGCTACAGTACCTAAAGAGTTGGTAGTTTGTTTTCTTATGCTAATGATATCACGAGTTTCTGTTTAAGTTTTGTGTTGTGAAGTTTTCAAGTTTTGGGTGATGTTCTCATGGACAATGGGATAAAGAGTGGAAAGAGATCAAGCTTGGGGATTCCCAAGGCATCCCAAGCCAAATTCAAGGACATCAAAAAGCCTAAGCTTGGGGATGCCCCGGGAAGGCATCCCCTCTTTCATCCTCAATCCATCGGTAACGTTACTTGGAGCTATATTTTTATTCACCACATGATATGTGTTTTGCTTGGAGCGTCGTGTATTATTGGAGTCCTTTCTTTTTGTTGTGTCACAATCATCCTTGCTGCACACCTTTTTGAGAGAGACACACACTCATCGTGATTTTGCTAGAATACTCATTGAGCTTCGCTTATATCTTTTGAGTTAGGAAATTTAGCTCGCATGTGCTTCACTTATATATTTTGAGCTAGATAACTTTGCTCCAGTGCTTCACTTAGATCTTTTTAGAGCACGGCGGTGTCATATTTTTGAGAAATAAGAACTCTCGATCTTCACTTATATCTTTTTGAGAGTGCTCTCTCTGAGTAACTTGGCAATTGGCTTGTGTTATGAAAGTAGTCCAAAAGATGATAGGCATCCAAAGAGGATATACTAAAAGCTTCCATATTCTTGTGCATTGATTATAAAGAGAAGTTTGATTCCTCTCAATTAGTTTTGAGACATGGATTTGGTAATATTAGAGTTATGTTAGTAGGGTGTCGTGAATCTAGAAATACTTGTGTTGAAGTTAGTGATTCCCGTAGCAGGCACGTATGTTGAACCGCTATGTTAGGAAGTCGGAGCATAATTGATTTATTGATTGTCATCCTTTATGTGGCGGTCGGGATCGCGCGATGGTTAACACCTACCAACCCTTCCCCTAGGAGTATGCCTTTAGCACTTTGTTTTGATTACTAATAAAACTTTCGCAATAAGTATATGAGTTCTACATGACTAATGTGAGTCCATGTATAGATGCACTTTCACCTTCCACAATTGCTAGCCTCTCTAGTGCCGCGCAACTTTTGCCGATGCACAAACCCACCATATACCTTCCTCAAAACAGCCACCATACCTACCTATTATGGCATTTTCATAGCCATTCCGAGATATATTGCTATGCAACTCCCATCGTTCCGTCTCATGACTTGTGCCGTCACTTTCATATTGCCATTGCATGATCGTAAGATAGCTAGCGAGATGTTTCAACGTCATACGCTAAGCTAGATCATTGCACATCCCGGTACATGATACGTCTCCGTCGTATCTACTTTTCCAAACTCTTTTGCCCTTGTTTTGGACTCTAATTAGCATGATTTGAATAGAACTAACCCGGACTAACGCTGTTTTCAGCAGAATTGTCATGGTGTTGTTTTTGTGCAGAAATAAAAGTTCTCGGAATGACCTGAAAATTTATGGAGAATTTTTCTGGAATTAATGAAAAATACCTGCGCAAAGATCCACCAGAGGGGGTGAGCCAGTGGGCCACAAGCCCAGGCGGCGCGGCCACCCCCCAGGCTGCACCAACCAGGCTTGTGGGGCCCACGAGGCTCCACCGCCTCCAAACTCAACTCTATTTATTCCGTTTCACCCGAAAAAAAATCAGAGGGAAGGATTCATCGTGTTTTATGATACGGAGGCGCCGCCACCTCTTGTTCTTCATCTGGAGGGCAGATGTGGAGTCCGTTCTGGGCTCCGGAGAGGGGAAATCGTCGCCATCGTCATCATCAACCTTCCTCCATCGCCAATTCCATGATGCTCTTCATTGTTCGTGAGTAATCTCATCGTAGGCTTGCTGGACGGTGATGAGTTGGATGAGATCTATCATGTAATCGAGTTAATTTTGACGGGGATTGATCCCTAGTATCCACTATGTTCTGAGATTGATGTTGCTACTACTTTTCCATGCTTAATGCTTGTCACTAGGGCCCGAGTGCCATTATTTCAGATCTGAACCTATTATGTTGTCGCCAATATATGTGTGTTTTAGATCCTATCTTGCAAGTTGTAGTCACCTACTATGTGTTATGACCCGGCAACCACGGAGTGACAATAGCCGGAACCACTCCCGGAGATGACCATAGTATGAGGAGTTCATGTATTCACCAAGTGTTAATGCATTGGTCCGGTTCTTTATTAAAAGGATAACCTTAATATCCCGTAGTTTCCATTAGGACCCCGCTGCCACGGGAGGGATGGACAATAGATGTCATGCAAGTTCTTTTCCCTAATCACATATGAATGCATATGGAATACATGCCTACATTAGATTGACGAATGGGAGCTAGTTACATATCTCTCCGTGTTATAGCTGTTACATGATGAATCACATCCGGCATAATCATCCATCACCGATCCAATGCCTACGAGTATTTTACTACTGGTCCTTGCTACTGCTGCTACTGCTGTCGCTAATGTTGTTACTCTGTTGCTACTGCTGTCACTACTGCTGTTCCTTGCTACTGCTGTCACTACTGCTGTTAATTGTTACTTTGTTGTTACCTGCTGCAAGACTTTTCTAGGCGCCATTGATACAACAAGTTAGGAATAGTCTGCCGTCAACAGACCCTTTTCTCGCACCGTTGCTATCATACCACTTTGCTACTGATACTTTGCTTGCAGACACTAATCTTTCAAGTGTGGTTGAATTGACAACTCAGCTGCTAATACTTGAGAATATTCTTTCGCTTCCCCTTGTGTTGAATCAATAAATTCGGGTTGAATACTCTACCCTTGAAAACTGTTGCGATCCCCTACACTTGTGGGTTATCAAGACCATTTTCTAGCGCCGTTGCCGGGGAAGCACATCTATATTCTCTGAGTCACTTGGGCTTTACGTCTGCTGATCACCATGAGGAATCCGATAGATCCAAGAACTAAAGTCTTGCGTTCCACTACTAGGACAGGTAAGGAACTGCCATCTAGCTCTGCACTTGATTCACCTTCAGTTATGAGTAAGTTTGCGACTTCACCTCCTGCTAGAAATCTTGATATGTTGGCTATGCTTGATAATGCTACTTCTGCTGCCTATGATGCTTATGATGATGCTATGCTTGATACTATGCCTGATGATGCTATGCTTGATACTATGCCTGATGATGCCATGCTTGATACTATGCCTGATGATGCTATGCTTGATACTGCTTTGCCACTAGGTGCATTCCTTGATGCACAAATTGCTAGAGTTGCTACTAGATGTGATGATACTTCTGAAACTGATGATGCCATTGAAGTAGAACCTGCTATTTTGCATGCTAGAACTAGCTCTCCTGATATGCCTGAATGTTATGTTATGGAGGGAGAGATAGCTGAGGATTTTCTTGCGTGTAAGGATATCTATGATGTTGAGAAATTAATGCGCAAGTGGAAAGAAAAATCTCTGAACGCTAGGATGAAATACGACCCGAAGTTTGCTACTTCGCCTATCTTTGTGACCGATAAGGATTATGAATTCTCTACCGACCCTAAGTTAATCACTCTGGTCTAATCTGATCCTTTCACGGTTATGAGTCTGAAACGGTTGTAGCCCATCTTACCAAATTGCACAATATAGGCACCCTATTCACTAGTGAGGAAAAGATCCGCCACTACTATATCCTCAAGCTGTTTCCTTTCTCGCTAAAGGATGATGCTAAGAATTGGTTCACTTCTCTTTCTCCTGGTTGTGTGCGGATATGGTCTACTACTTCTCTAAAAAATATTTCCCTGCCCATAAGTAGCAAGCTGCCTTGTAGGAAATATACAACTTTGCTCAAGCTGAAGAAGGGAGTCTCCCACAAGCTTGGGGGAGGCTCATCGAGCTACTGAATGCTTTGCGTGATCACCCTCTTGAGAAGAATGAAATACTTGATATCTTCTATAATGGACTTACTGATGCTTCTAAAGACCACCTAGATAGTTGTGCCAGTTGTGTTTTTAGGGAACAAACTGTAGAACACGCTGAGATTCTATTGAATAACATCTTGTGCAATGAGAATGCTTGGACTATTCCCGAACCACCTCCTAAGCCAACTCCAAAGAAAAGAGGTATTCTATTCCTCAGTCCTGAAGATATGTAAGAAGCCAAGAAATCTATGCAAGAGAAAGGCATTAAATCTGAAGATGTCAAAAATCTACCACCTATCGAAGAGATCCATGGTCTTGATAACCCATTACAGGTAGTAGAAGTAAATTCTCTGCGTAGGTTTGATGAGAGTGATATTCCTTTTGATAAACCTGCTAGCTTATGCATGGATGAATTTGTTAACTTTGTTGCCAAATGCTACCTCAAAAAGATCCCCGGCAGCGCGCCGGAAATACTTCTGATTGTTCTCCTGTGTATCCCTTGCAACGGTGCGAGGAAGTAGTTGTGTCGACGACACCAGGAATCCTTCAGCTACGGCTACGCCTTAAGGGACTTCCTAGGCAAGTATGCAAAGGATTTCCCCCGTGGCCTTGGATCCTTGCGTTGGTGTTCCCTCGAAGCGGAAAGGGTGATGTAGCACAACGACGGTAAGTATTTCCCTCAGTTTGAGAGCCAAGGTATCAATCCGACGGAAGAGTACCTCAAGATCCTGCACAAACACAAAAGCTTGCACCCAACGCTATGAAGGGGTTGTCAATCCCTTATAGATTGTTTTCCAAGTGAGAACTGAAAGCAACAAAGTAACTAAGCAAAGTAAAAGCGGAAATGTAAACGATGGATGTTAATAGACCCGGGGGCCGTAGTGTTTACTATTGGCTTATCTCATGAAAGCAAGTAGACGGTGGGTGAACAAATTACTGTCGAGCAATTGACAGAACAATGTAGAGTCGTGACGATATCTATGCAATGATTATTTCTATAGGCATCATGTCCGAAACAAGTAGACCGATACTTTCTGCATCTACTACTATTACTCCACACATCGACCGCTATCCAGCATGCATCTAGTGTATTAAGTCCATAAGAACAGACTAACGCCTTAAGCAAGATGACATGATGTAGAGGGATAATCTCAAACCAATGATAAAACCCCCATCTTTTTACCTGTGATGGCAACTGCTTGATGTGTGCCTTGCTGCCCCTACTGTCACTGGGAAAGGTCACCACATGGCAGAACCCAAAACCAAGCACTTCTCCCATTGCAAGAATCATAGATCTAGTTGGCCAAACAAAACCCAAGACTCGGAGAGACTTACAAGGATATCAAATCATGCATATAAGAAAACAGCAAAGACTCCAATATATATCATAGATAATCTGATCACAAGTCCACAATTCGTCGGATCTCGACAAACACACCGCCAAAGAAGATTACATCGGATAGATCTCCATGGAGATCATGGAGAACTTTGTATTGAAGATCCAAGAGAGAGAAGAAGCCATCTAGCTACTAACTACGGACCCGTAGGTCTGAAGTGAACTACTCACGAGTCATTGGAGGGGCGATGATGATGATGAAGAAGCCCTCCACCTCCAAAGTCCCCTCCGGCAGGGTGCCGGGAAGGGTCTCCAGATGAGATCTCGCGAAAACGGAAGCTTGCGGCGGCGGAAAAGTATTTTCGAGGCTCCCCTGATTTTTTGCGTAATATTTGGGATTATATAGGCGCAAGATCTAGGTCAGGGGGCGGCCAGGGTGGCAACAAGCTTGCCCACCGCCACCACCCCCTGGTGGCGTGGTGGGAGCTTGTGGGCTCCCTCGGGCCCACCTGGCTTGGCCCAAAGGCTCCCTGGTCTTCTTTCGTTCAGGAAAAAAATCATTTCGGGGTTTTTATTCCGTTTGGACTCCGTTCCAAAATCAGATCTGAAAAGAGTCAAAAACACGGAAAAAACAGGAACTGGCACTAGGCACTGAATTAATAAGTTAGTCCCAAAAAGATATAAAAAGGTACATAAAACATACAAAGAAGGCAAGATAACAGCGTGAAACCATCAAAAATTATAGATACATTTGAGAGGTATCACCAAACAATAGAGTTTCAATGATTGTGTTAGCAGACAATTGGAACAGAATGCTCATATGTTAGTCATTTAAGTGCTTGTGTAGACAGAAACGTCAACGATCTTAAGCTTTTGAGTAAACATGCCTCTATGGTTACTACTCAGGTAGAACAAGTACTTAAAGCTCAAAATGACTTGTTCAATGAGTTTAATGACAATTCTGTCAGAGTCGTCACTAGAGGCGGTAGAATGACCGAGGAACCTTTGTATCCCGAGGGTCATCCGAAGAGAATTATTATGAACCTTTGTATCCTCAAGGAGTTAGCACTGATGCACCTAGTCATCCTAGAAAGAAGAAGAAAGATGATAGGAACTTGCACGCTAGCAATCCTGTTGCTGCTACACCTGAGAGTCCAAACGATGCCTCTGTCTCTGATGCTGAAACACAATCTGGTGATGAACATGAGCCTGATGATAATATCAATAGTAATGTTCATGAAGATGCTCAACCTAGCAATGATAAGGATGTGGAGATTGAACCTAGTGTTGATCTTGATAACCCACAACCTAAGACTAAGAGATACGATAAGAATGACTTCACTGCTAGGAAGCATGGTAAAGAAAGGGAACCATGGGTTCACAGATATGATGAGGATTTTGAGCGATTTGTTGAAATGATCAGAGCTGTCTTTCTGCAAATGCATTTGACAGATATGCTCAAAATGTCTCCGCATGCTAAGCACATGAAAGATATTGTGACTAATAAGAGGAGGATACCTGAGGTTGAGATTTCCACCATGCTTGCTAACTATACCTTTAAGGGTGGAACTCCCAAGAAACTAGGTGATCCCGATGTGCCCACTATATCTTGCTCCATTAAAGGCAACTACGTTAGAACTGCGTTATGCGACCTTGGAGCCGGTGTTAGTGTTATGCCTCTCTCTCTTTATCGTAGACTTGAACTGGATAAGTTGACACCCACTAAAATCTCTCTGCAAATGGCCGACAAATCAACTGCTTTCCCTATCGGCATTTGCGAGGACGTGCGTGTTGTAGTTGCTAACGTCACTATCTTAACAGACTTTGTTATCTTGGATATTCCTGAGGACGATGCCATGGTTGTCATCCTCGGAAGACCCTTTTTAAACACTGCAGGGGTTGTTATAGATTGCAACAAAGGCAATGTCACTTTCCATGTCAACGGTAATGAGCATACGGTGCACTTTCTGAAGAAACAATATCGAGTACATTGCATCAATGCTATCGAAAAAACTTCATCGATTCTCATTGGGAGCTTTGAATGCCCTATTCCTCGTGTCAAGATGAAGTATGATTTGCTTGTTGGGGAGATACACATCCCCATTGAGGTAACCTGGTGACTATTCGAAAATTCTTCGTCTTCTTTTGCGATTCGAGAAAGTTTTGTCGAGGGGATTTGATCAACCCCATTGACGGATTTCTTTCGATGACTGTGAGATGGAAGAATCAAGGAGTCACAAACCTTTGTTTTAAGCTTTCACCTTCAGTTGCTTAGAAGAAAAATGATAGATTTAGTTTAGTTTTCCCTGTTTTCTGTTTTAGCGTCCGGTAGAAAAGTACGCTGAAAATAAAAGTTCTCCGAACGTCCTGAAAATCAAGTATGATTTTTCTGGATTTTTTGAAAAATTCTGAGACGAAGAGCTTGTCTGGGGGCTGCACCAATGGGCGACAAGCCCAGGGGCGCGGACACCCCCTGGCCACGCCACCCAGGCTTGTGGGGCCCACAGGCACCCCCTCCACTCATTCTTGCTCTCATCTGGTTCTCCTACCTCCAGAAAAAATCATTTCGCAGCTCAAACCCGTGTTCTTGCTCCTCTTGCTGGGATTTTCGATCTCCTTGCTCAAAGCACCATTATCCGAACTGTTTTGGGGAAATTACTCCTTCGTAAGTGACTACTCCATTGGTCCAATTAGTTTTTGCTCTAGTGCCTTATACTTCGATTATTTTTGCTGCCTTGGTGACCATGTTCTTGAGCTTTGCATGCTAATTTTAGCTGGTCCCAAGTAGTTTTGATGCGTAATATGGCCTCTAGGCACTTGTGGGAGTAGTTGCTACGAGTTTTGTTGAGCCTTATTCACTTTTCCTTAAAATCACTAAAAATTTCAGAAATTTTTGGAGATAGAAAAGGGAAAAGATGAGGAGGTTCTTAAGAGGCTCGTCAAGCCATGAACCCAAGGATGATGGGAGTGAGAAGAAGCCCAAGTATACGGTCCCTCGAGTCGCAGAAGTTCGAACGTGCGAGTGGCCAAGTGAAAAGACCTCGATGACGCCTAGAGGGGGGTGAATAGGCTATTTAAAAACTTCTTTAGATTTGGCTTGACCCTAATGCGGAAATAAACTAAGAGGGTACTTGTCAAGCACAAATCCTAAATGCACAAGGCACTGCAATCGTGTATCAACAACACGATCTACCAAGATGGACACAATGCAGTTACTAGCAAGCACAAGTAAGTTACACAAACTTACTTGAGCTATATCACACGACAAGTAGGTAAATAACACAAGATACTATATCACACTATATCACACGATATATCAAGGGTTGCAAGTATGTACGTGTGGATATAGAGGGTATGCTTGAATGATTAATCTTATACAAGAAATGGAGAACACAATATAATGAGCACAAGCAATATGCAATGTATGTATGCTCAAATAACACAAGTAAACCACAAGTAAGGAGTTAGGGTTAAGGATAACCAAGGTCACTGAGACGAAGATGTATCCCGATGTTCACTTCCTTGGAGGGAAGCTAGTCACCGTTTGAGAGGTGGATGTTACCACGAAGGCACACCAACGCCACGAAGGCTCACCCTATTATCCCTTTGAGATAACACCACGAAGGCGTTTCTCAACCACTAGTGGTAAGCCTTTGAGGTGGCTTCCAAACCCTCACAAACTTTTCCGGGGGAAATCACACGGATTGATTCCTCTCCGAAGAACTCCTACCGCCTAGGAGTCTCCAACCTCCAAGAGTAACAAGATCACGGGGAATGCTCAAAACTTGCTCAAATCACAAATAGCTTGGGTTGAGAGAAGGAGAGGGAGAAGATCTATCTTTTGATTGGAACAACTCTCAAAGGGGCTCACAAATGCTCTTGGGATCTAAGATTTGGAGTGAGAAAATGTGTGTGAGGTGGAAATGTGTTCTTATGAGGATAAGGCTGTGTTGGGCAACCCTCTCACGAAGCGGGAGGGGGGTATTTATAGTGTGGAGAGAAAAAGAGCCGTTGGGGACACTTTTAAGTCACACAGGGTCCGGACGTCCGACAGGCGTCGGACGTCCGAGACCTGTAGGCATGACTGGAGCTCTTCTGAATTCATCAGCGTCCGGACGTCCGACACGGGTCGGTCGTCCGAGGCCTGTAGATGTGCCTGAACATATTTGAATTCATCAGCATACGGACGTCCGGAGTGGCCCGGAAGTCCGTGATATACAACACAATTTCTACTGGTGGTGGCTTCCGAATTTCTGATGGGTGTCGGACATCCGGCGCTCGGACGTCCGGAGGGGGGCCGGAATTCCGAGATATAGTGCACATCTACTACTGGTGTTGACTTCCGGATTTCCGGAGCTTGGCCGGACGTCCGACCCTCGGACGTCCGGAGGGAGCCGGATTTCCGAGATATAAGACTTACAAACTACTGGTGTCTGGCTGCAGATTTCCGAAGCCAGCCGGACGTCCGGGCCTCGGACGTCCGGAGGAGGCCGGATGTCCGGGCCTCGGACGTCCGGAGGAGGCCGGATGTCCGAGGCACTGGTCCTGTTTTCTGATAACAGCAGAGCAGTGGAGATGTGGTATGTGCAGAACAATGGAGATGTAGTTTGAGCAAGTTCATCGCAAAACCTGTGATCCCCTCTTAATAGTGCGGGATCCCTAAAGACTCAAGAATCATAAAAAGGGGTATTGATGATCCATACTTGAGTGTATACTTTTATTCGCTGATCATCACTCCGCACAACTAACGTCAAAGGAACTGATACCTTTGAGTTAGCCCTTTCACTTGAGCTTGATGTTGTTGTTCCTTCTTGGCTCAAGTTGAAAGCACGACATGATGAAGTCTTCAAGTAGCTCTCCCATACTCAAAGTGGAAAGCCTAGCTTATGTATTCATCTTCATTTGTCCACCATGTGAACATCCACAAGAATCAAGCATGTAGTGCTCAGGAATGCTTATCTTGATCTTGTCCTGTCCACCATGCGAACATCCACAAGAATCAAGCATGTAGTGCTCAGGAATGCTTATCTTGATCTTGTCCTTGTTAGCACATGAGATTGTCCTTATCAACACATGATCATTGACAATAGTTTCAATGATATATTCGTGCTGATCCACTTGAACTTGCACACCACAATCTTGATGACGATCACCACTTGACGTCATCCTTCATGGGTTGTATGAGATCTTCCTTTTGACATAAGCCCAATGGAAACACACCTAACCCCCACATAGGAGTCTCACAAAGACCATGGATTAGTACACAAACATGTAATGGACAATGCTTACCTTACCATGCGATCACTTGATCCCTCTCGGTACATCTTATACGCTTTGTGTGTTGATCATCTTGATTTACTCTTTGTCTGAGATCTTGATCAACCTAGTGTTTCTATGACCATTCTTTGGATAATACCTTGAATAACATCTTGGTCAACATATAAACTCCTTGAACCCAATAGATGGACTTCAAGAAGTGCCTATGGACAAATCCTATAAATGTAACTTAAGGCAACCATTAGTCCATAGGAATTGTCATCAATTACCAAAACCACATATGGAGATATATGCTCTAACAATCTCCCCCATTTTGGTAATTGAAGACAACCACTTCAAGAGAGTTTATATAAGGAAATAAGCATAACCAAGCGCACACATACAAGGTAATAGTGCATGTGAGCAAGATGTAAATGCTTACGCAATAAAAGCAAAACCCTCTAAACATATCCAAAGTAAACTCTCTAAACTTCCCCCCCATTGGCATCGATTGCCAAAATGGACGAAAAGTTTTAGAAAGCAAATATAGTAGGTGGTCCTCCAAAACGTGTGTACTTCTCAGCAAATGAGTGCAGAAAAATACACAAATACAATGATAAGTAGTTGAAGGAAAACAAACTATATTAAGGACCCAAAGATTGCAAAAAGAATCGTATGCCACAAAGACATACAAAGATAGAGGCAAGCAGTCAAAAAAATCCCAGATGGAACAAACAATCATATGGTCCTTCGAACCACATGAATAAAAGATATTATGATAAAGGCAACATAGTGCTTTATCAAAAACTAGAGAAGCTCCCCATGATTTGTGCACTAATATGAGATTTTTGTATTTTGACACAGGTGCACAAAGTAGGATCGTTGCTCCCCCAGAATTTATAAAACACACAACGAGTGCAAGGGGATAGATGAGACACTAAGCACATCAATTGCACAAAACAAATGGTTGAGCAACATGTAATATAAGCAACTTAAGAATAGGCTCAAACAAAGTAATGTGTATGAGTCATGGCAAAGCACTTGAGAGGACTAAGATAAGGATGAGCGTTACTCATCAACATAGTCTTGATGAAATGAGATACAAAGTGCAAGACCTATCATTCCCACACACACATACTAGGAAATGGGTTCACAAGCTTACTAATAAAACAAAATAAGAACCAACGCTTGTGACAACCCATTGTGAAGATAGGAAGTAAGAACCTTGTCAAGAGGAGGGATACTAATTGAAAATGGCAAAACCCTCATCAAGACAAGCATGAGGAAAAATAATCTTCACGGCCAAAGAGTGCATGAAGATGTAGGAAAATAAGATATGCACTCAAAACAAATCCTTTCACGAAGCCATCAAAAAAAAACTTGAAAGAGGAAATGCAACGATGGATGTGAAAGAAAACAGGATATCAATTAGAGATGTAACTTCTCTCATGTGTAAAAGATTCTAAGTAGAAGACAATCATGATGATATATATCCATAGAGAAGGATGTACACACAAAATGGTTACAAGAAGGAACAAACTAGATATCCAAAAAGGAAGTCATAAATATATCAATGAGATCTTTTGCTTGGAAGCATAGCACATGGCCTAATATTTTCTTATTGTATAATATGAACTTCCAACATACGAACATCAAAGACATCCCAACTAGTAATAAGACATCATCGTTCGGATGCTTTGAGAAAGCAAACAAGTACTACAAGAACGAATCAAGAGATTCATGCCATGATGCAACCTGGAAAAGAAAAGACAGGTTGGGTCCTTTGCAAGAAAAGAATGCATGAAGTGGATACTTGTTACCGAGACAACATTGGATTGATGTAGTAGATAGTTGTTCTTTGATCATCCTAACTTGGCTCCAATAATCACATGGTCACAACATCTTCCTTATAGGTGAGCCGAGCATCCAATGCATCTCCAGTTGTTTCTGGAACAACAAAACAAACAAAATGGTGCCCAAACTCATTGGGACCAAAGAGTTAGAAAACCAGCAATACATAGGACAAACTCCACATACATATGTGCATATAGATATGAATTTGAATTTCATGCACACTTTTGCCAATTTATGACAAGGTGGAATTTCCCTTATATATTGGGTCAAAGAGGGAAAGCAAGCAAAAGAAGTTGTATATAGTAGATATGATACGCATGCTCAAGACTCTTAAGGATCAACTCAACACAAAGTTGATAAGTCATCAAACGACAAGGTATCAAGTGATAATAAGATCCTAAAACAAACGAACTATCACTTGAAGGATATCAATTAAAAGATACATCAAGGAATGAGATATCCATTGACACATGCCAAATAGGAGGCAACAAGAAACCAATTGAAAGAAAACAAACACGAGGTTTCTAGTTTCCAAAAGAGAGCTAGGTTCCAACAAACAAAACCCTCTACAAATTTTCATGATGGCACAAAGCATCATAAAGAGCAAGACTTGCCTCCGATCAACACACACTTGATGGGGATCAAAAGATTTTATGATGGGTGAATAAAGAGAGTGTTCTAAAGACAATAGGATAGCTCCCCCAAGGGACGTGCATTATATAGAATTTGCATTTAAATACAAAACGCACACGATGGGATCATCACTTCCTCTATATCTATAAAAGCACTAGACAGGTTAGAATAGATCCATAAGAGGCAAGGAAGACAAACGAAACACAAAAACCAATGTAAAGATGATTAGCAATTCCAATCACATGATGGGAATACCAATTGTCAAGGACAAGAAGTATTTTCGAAATGATACTCATTGGTAGATCACAAGTATATCCAAGATCATCTTTATCCATAAAACGCAAGTAAATGACACTTGTAGAGCTAACATGCCACCTAGGAACAAGATAATTTACAATATCAACACTAAGTGGCAATACCTCAAATGTACACATTTTCTAGGTTTGTAATATGCACATAGCATATTACTCCCCCATAATGTGATAAACCAACAGTATTAACAAGTGGCAAATCGAAACCAACAAGAGATAATTAATGGACCATATAGAATTTGAATTTCTCATGAGTAAGACATACCACATAGAAACTAGATAATCTTGAAATATCAAAACTAAGTGGTATTCCCCATGTATACACATTTATAGGATTGTGAGGTGTGCAAAGCACATCACTCCCCCACAATGGGATAATCCATTAATCTCTCACAAGAGCCAACAAAGATACAGACAAGATGCAAATAGGTTCAATACAAGACTCACATGTACATGATGTGCAAACCAACATACACATACTTGATTACTCAAGATAAGCAAGTTGGAGGCACAACATATACAAACGCATGCAAGGTACAAAACCACGACATGCAAAGGGGCAAGCACCTAACAATGTAAACAGTTTAAGTATAAGGTACTGTAAGGAGGCACATTGAATATAAGATAGAAACTCGATAATCCAAATGACTTGGCTTGAGATAATAAGAATGATGAAGACCCCTTAATTCTTCATTATGTATCCAAGTCTCTAATGTCCTCCATAGACACCTATTGATCAAGTTTGAGCTTGTTGGTCCCCAACTACGTTGGGTCCTAAGAGGTTAGTCACAATAGGCTTGGCAACCCAAATGGTTCTTTTCTTGACACCATTTTGAGTACCAACAAACTTGGCAAACACATTGCCAACCTTATCCTTCCCAAGGGAATAGATATCATCAATAGTGATCGGGTTGGATAAGTTACCTCTTGTGCAAGACGAAGCAACATGACCCTTCTCACGACATAAGTAGCAACATCTACCCTTTGCTTTCTTCCTAGTTGATTTATCACCTTGGGGAGTGTTGGTTTGCGTCTTAATGGGAAGAGGCCTTCCTTCAACTTGTAGTTGAATATGTGATTGAGTTTGTGGCCGCTTCCCATGTTGCTTGTGACTTTGAGACTTTGTCTTTAGAGGGCAAGATCTAACATGGTGCCCTTTAACTTTGCACTTGAAGCAAATGATTTTGGCCGAATTCTTGACTTGTTCTAGGCCCCTCTTGTTCTTGTTTGAGTTTACTCCAAACTCATTTTTGTCATTCGGAGATGTTTGCTCAACCAGGACATTGTTGAGTGTGGGCATCCCTTCATGACATTGTTCTAAGTCTTTCTTCAAAGAAATGACTTGGGCCTTGAGCTCTTCGATTTCCTCTGCACGGTTAGTATCAATGCAAGTACTAGAGAGAGTGTAAGCTTCAATGTTAGAGCAACAAGGCAAGGAAAGTAATTCATCACACGAGGTAGCAACATTATGAGTAGACGAATTACGAGGACTAGCACATGGAAATATAGTACTTTGACTAGAAGTAGTGCCATTGTCCACATGAGGCTCGCTTGATGTTACCTTGGTGATGATAGCCTCATGTGCTAACTTTTGCACATTATGGGATGTTAGAAGATCGGCATGAGAGCTTGTGAGCCTTACATGGTTTTCTTCCAACTTCCCATAATTGCTAGTTAGTAAGTCAAGTTGAGCACGTTGCTCAACATTCTCCTTCAATGTTGATACTTCAAAAGAGGTAGAGTTAGATGTACAAGTATCATCAACAATATGAGAGGAGTAAGTAGCAAATAGAGACTTCTCATGAGTAGATTGAAGCTCCTCATAGATCTTAGAGGTTTTGATGAGCTCTCCCTTGACATTATTGCATTAAAGGAGAAGGACCTCAAAATCCCTTTTAAGTTTATCATGAGCAACTTCAATCTCTCCTTTTGAAGATCTTAAGTCTCTACATGCTTGATGACTCTTCTCAAGTTCATGTTCAAGTTGTTCACTTTTAGCTTGTTCATGATTAAGTGAATCATTACAATTTTCAAAGTAAGCAAGAACATCTTGGAACCTTTGAAGAGAGTTATTTTTAGCTTTATGAAGAATTTTACTGATCACATAGATATTTTCAGTCAAGTCATCATCATCATCCTCATCGCAAATATCATCGTTATTGCACAGGGAAGATGATATCTCATTATTACCTCTTGCCATGAGGCACATGTGAACTGGAGGAGTTGATGATGATTCTTTTGGTGAATCAGATTCTTCATTAGTCAAAAGTACTTCATATTTCTTGATTTCCCCTAAATGGTTAGTCATAGAGCAACTAGGGAGAAACAAGATATTTTGATCAAGAGGACACGAGGAAGCAGGCATATCACCACAGACATCTGTCAAGGAATCTTTAGGTGAAAAGCATGACCTATCAACACAATAATTTACACTATGTGTGGTGCTAGATATGCTCGTGTCCGTAGAGGCTATGCCATTTTCATCAACATATATTTCTTCACTCACCATGTCATTACCTTGTGAGATTGAAGATGCTGAGGTGCGCAAGCAATCGGATATGGGAGTAGTGGTGGACTCTTTAAGATCGAAAAGAGTGAAGAGTTCATGCACCAACTCCTTCATCATAATACCGTCTTCATCAAGATTGGACCCACCATATATATCTTCAAGTTTAGTCCAAACTTCATGAGCTGACTTGCAAGTCGAGATAGACTTGAACACTTCAGGACTTATGGTTCGATGAATGGCAAGAAAGGCCTCACAATCAAGATACATTTCATTAGTAGAAGAAGATGCATCATCCTTTTTGTCGGCAATCCCTACAAGAACAATTCGTAAAGTATTTGGGCCCATGGCCCGAAAGTGATGAAGCATACGAATTCTCCATAGGGTATAATTTGTGCTATCAAAGTCAAAGATGCCATTGTGCATTAATCCAATAGTCGACATCGATACTCTCTAGGTCGTGAAACCTAATTAAAGAGAGACCTAGCTCTAATACCAATTGAAAAGACCTCGATGATGCCTAGAGGGGGGTGAATAGGCTATTTAAAAACTTCTTCAGATTTGGCTTGACCCTAATGCGGAAATAAACTAAGAGGGTACTTGTCAAGCACAAATCATAAATGCACAAGGCACTGCAATCGTGTATCAACAACACGATCTACCAAGATGGACACAATGCAGTTACTAACAAGCACAAGTAAGTTACACAAACTTACTTGAGCTATATCACACGACAAGTAGGTAAATAACACAAGATACTAGATCACACTATATCACACGATATATCAAGGGTTGCAAGTATGTACGTGTGGATATAGAGGGTATGCTTGAATGATTAATCTTGTACAAGAAATGGCCAACACAATATAATGAGAACAAGCAATATGCAATGTATGTATGCTCAAATAACACAAGTAAACCACAAGTAAGGAGTTAGGGTTAAGGATAACCAAGGTCACTGAGACGAAGATGTATCCCAATGTTCACTTCCTTGGAGGGAAGCTAGTCACCGTTTGAGAGGTGGATGTTACCACGAAGGCACACCAACGCCACGAAGGCTCACCCTATTCTCCCTTTGAGATAACACCACGAAGGCGTTTCTCAACCACTAGTGGTAAGCCTTTGAGGTGGCTTCCAAACCCTCACAAACTTTTCTGGGGGAAATCACACGGATTGATTCCTCTCCGAAGAACTCCTACCGCCTAGGAGTCTCCAACCTCCAAGAGTAACAAGATCTCGGGGAATGCTCAAAACTTGCTCAAATCACAAATAGCTTGGGTTGAGAGAAGGAGAGGGAGAAGATCTATCTTTTGATTGGAACAACTCTCAAAGGGGCTCACAAATGCTCTTGGGATCTAAGATTTGGAGTGAGCAAATGTGTGTGAGGTGGAAATGTGTTCTTATGAGGATAAGGCTGTGTTGGGCAACCCTCTCACGAAGTGGGAGGGGGGTATTTATAGTGTGGAGAGAAAAAGAGCCGTTGGGGACACTTTTAAGTCACACAGGGTCCGGACGTCTGACAGTTGTCGGAAGTCCGGGCGTCCGCGAGGGGCCGGACGTCCGACAGGCGTCGGACATCCGAGACCTGTAGGCATGACTGGAGCTCTTCTGAATTCATCAGCGTCCGGACGTCCGACACGGGTCGGTCGTCCGAGGCCTGTAGATGTGCCTGAACATATTTGAATTCATCAGCATACGGACGTCCGGAGTGGCCCGGAAGTCCGTGATATACAACACAATTTCTACTGGTGGTGGCTTCCGAATTTCTGATGGGTGTCGGACATCCGGCGCTCGGACGTCCGGAGGGGGGCCGGAATTCCGAGATATAGTGCACATATACTACTGGTGTTGACTTCCGGATTTCCGGAGCTTGGCCGGACGTCCGGCCCTCGGACGTCCGGAGGGAGCCGGATTTCCGAGATATAAGCCTTACAAACTACTGGTGTCTGGCTGCGGATTTCCGAAGCCAGCCGGACGTCCGGGCCTCGGACGTCCGGAGGAGGCCGGATGTCCGAGGCACTGGTCCTGTTTTCTGATAACAGCAGAGCAGTGGAGATGTGGTATGTGCAGAACAATGGAGATGTAGTTTGAGCAAGTTCATCGCAAAACCTGTGATCCCCTCTTAATAGTGCGGGATCCCTAAAGACTCAAGAATCATAAAAAGGTGTATTGATGATCCATACTTGAGTGTATACTTTTATTCGCTGATCATCACTCCGCACAACTAACGTCAAAGGAACTGATACCTTTGAGTTAGCCCTTTCACTTGAGCTTGATGTTGTTGTTCCTTCTTGGCTCAAGTTGAAAGCACGACATGATGAAGTCTTCAAGTAGCTCTCCCATACTCAAAGTGGAAAGCCTAGCTTATGTATTCATCTTCATTTGTCCACCATGTGAACATCCACAAGAATCAAGCATGTAGTGCTCAAGAATGCTTATCTTGATCTTGTCCTGTCCACCATGCGAACATCCACAAGAATCAAGCATGTAGTGCTCAGGAATGCTTATCTTGATCTTGTCCTTGTTAGCACATGAGATTGTCCTTATCAACACATGATCATTGACAATAGTTTCGATGATATATTCGTGCTGATCCACTTGAACTTGCACACCACAATCTTGATGACGATCACCACTTGACGTCATCCTTCATGGGTTGTATGAGATCTTCCTTTTGACGTAAGCCCAATGGAAACACACCTAACCCCCACATAGGAGTCTCACAAAGACCATGGATTAGTACACAAACACGTAATGGACAATGCTTACCTTACCATGGGATCACTTGATCCCTCTCGGTACATCTTATACGCTTTGTGTGTTGATCATCTTGATTTACTCTTTGTCTGAGATCTTGATCAACCTAGTGTTTCTATGACCATTCTTTGGATAATACCTTGAATAACATCTTGGTCAACATATAAACTCCTTGAACCCAACAGATGGACTTCAAGAAGTGCCTATGGACAAATCCTATAAATGTAACTTAAGGCAACCATTAGTCCATAGGAATTGTCATCAATTACCAAAACCACATATGGAGATATATGCTCTAACACCGAGCGACGTGTTCTTACGCGCCGCTGGAATTTATGAGGACTTTTATTACTTGGGGGAGAACGCAGGCCTTACCGCCTTCGTTGAAGATAAGTGTCCGCAATGCCTCCTCCTCACTAATATCTTCGTACAAAGCTTTAACTTCTATCCGAGGAAGAATCCTCCTATGGTTGAGTTCAAACTTTATGATATCCCCCAGCGCATGTCACTCCAGGATTTTTGCAATGTTTGCAAATTGCCTTTTGTTGGGAATATTCATGAACCTCGTCCACGGGACTTGGAAGCTTTCATCGATACAATTGTTGTAGGAGAGGAGAGAGGAGTGTCTTGCGCTAGAGCTTCTAGAATTCATTTTCCCATGCTTTAGTACTTATCACTATTTGTGGGAAAATGTTTGAGTGGCCGTGGGAAGGCTGGGTCACTTAGTTCCTCAGATCTTGCGGTCTTGCGCGAAGCACTTTATAATGATAAAACTTATAGCTTGGGCGCTATAGTAGCTCAACGGTTGAACATGTGTTCTAAAGGTGTTGTCTATGGAGGTATCTATGCTACCCGTCTCGCCAGACACTTTGAGATACCTATTAGACTGGAAGAGGAAGAAGAGATTCTTCTTCCCGAGAGATATCTAAATTATGATAGCATGGTTCGCCATGACTTTCTTGATAGAGATATAAATAGAAGGATGATTTATAACCTGGTATTTAGTCAGGGTACTCGTGAGACTATTACTTTGCCAGCTCCTTCTTTGTTCAATCTTCATGCAGGCAGGTACATTATTATGCCCTCGGACATTTACGCATATTGGGGCTTAGCCCAACCAGCCACCAGTCGAGTACCAGACGCCAGTTTATCAATGGGAGCCAGAGGATCTCACACAGCAGTGGCATCCTCAGTCCACTCTGGAGTACCCCGGAGCTGGTTATTTCCCTCCTTGGGAGTAGACCAACTTAGGACAAAAGCCTAAGCTTGGGGGAGTACGTGTTTCTCACTGCTAGCAGTCCCCGGCAATGGCGCCAGAAGAGAGATGCTTCCAGTTGCTCAACAATTAGCAATTGCCTTGCAATGGCCCACCAACGTGTGGAATCGCGGTAGTTTTTGAGGGTAGAGTATTCAACCCAAATTTGTTGGTTCGACACGATGGGTGTGAAAGGATATTCTCCAGTATTAGCAGTTGAGTCGTCGGCTCAACCACACCTGAAAGATTAGTATCTGCAAGCATAGGCTAGCAGGTTTGTCAAAAGGAATATCACTCTCATCGAATCTACGCAGAGAATTCACCTCTACTACTTGTATCGGGTTATCGAGACCATGGATCTCTTCGATAGGAGGTAGATTTTTGACTTCTTCAGATCTAATGCCTTTATCTTGCATAGATTTCTTGGCTTCTTGCATATCTTCGGGACTGGGGAATAGAATACCTCTTTTCTTAGGAGTTGGCTTAGGAGGTGGTTTGGGGATAGTCCAAGCATTATCGTTGATCAAGATGTTATTCAGTAGGATCTCAACTTGTTCTACAGTTTGTTCCCTAAAAACACAACCAGCACAACTATCTAGGTGGTCTCTAGAAGCATCGATAAGTCCGTTATAGAAGATATCAAGTGTCTCGTTCTTCTTAAGAGGTGATCAGGCAAAGCATTCTGTAGCTGGATGAGCCTCCCCCAAGTTTGTGGGAGACTCTCTTCTTTGAGTTGAGCAAAGTTGTATATTCTGTGCAAGGCAGCTTGCTTCTTATGGGCAGGGAAATATTTCTCACAGAAGTAATAGACCATATCCTAGGGACTACTCACACATCCAGGAGCAAGAGAAGTGAACCAGGCTTTAGCGTCATACTGTAGAGAGAAAGGAAACATCTTAAGGATATAGTAGTAGCGGATCTTCTCCTCACTAGTGAAAAGGGTGGCTATATCGTGTAGTTTGGTAAGATGGGCTACGACCGTCTCAGACTCATAACCATGGAAAGGATGAGATTCAACTAGAGAGATTATCTCAGGGTCGGCAGAGAATTCATAATCCTCATCGGTGATAAAGATAGGTGAAGTGGCAAACTTCGGATCGTATTTCATCCTAGCTTTCAGAGATTTTTCCTTCCACTTGAGAAGTAATTTCTCAGCGTCATAGGCATCCTTACACACAAGAAAATCCTCATCTATCTCTCCCTCCATAACATAACCCTCAGGTATATCAGGCAATTCATATCTAGGAGAGCTAGATCTAGCAAGAGCAAAAGCAGGTTCTATCTCAATAGTATCGGTAGTTTCAGAAGCATCACGAGCATTGGCAGTAAGTCTAGCAATATGAGCATCAAGGAATACCCCTAGTGGCATATCAGGCAATGCTCGTGATGCTTCCTTGATGCATTGGGGTATTCCTTGATGCTCATATTGCTAGAGTTACTGCCAATGCTTGTGATGCTTCTGAAACTGCCGATACTATTGAGATAGAACCTGCTTTTGCTCCTGCTAGATCTAGCTCTCCTAGATATGAATTTCCTGATATACCTGAGGGTTATGTTATGGAGGGAGAGATAGCTGAGGATTTTCTTGCGTGTAAGGATTCCTATGACGCCGAGAAATTACTTCTCAAGTGGAAGGAAAAATCTCGGGAAGCTAGGATGAAAAATGACCCGAAGTTTGCCACTTCGCCTATCTTTGTCACCGATAAGGATTAGGAATTCTCTGTTGACCCTGAGATAATCTCTCTAGTCGAATCTGATCCTTTTCACGGTTATGAGTCTGAGACGGTCATAGCCCATCTTGCCAAACTATCCGAAATAGCCAACCTTTTCACTAATGAGGAGAAGACCCGCCACTACTATATCCTTAAGATGTTTCCTTTCTCTCTAAAGGATGACGCTAAAGCCTGGTCACCTCTCTTGCTCCTGTATGTGTGAGTAGTCCCCAGGAGATGGTCTATTACTTCTGTGAGAAATATTTCCCTGCCCATAAGAAGCAAGCTGCCTTGCAGGAAATATACAACTTTGCTTAACTCCAAGAAGAGAGTCTTCCACAAGCTTGGGGGAGGCTCGTCCACCTACAGAATGCTTTGCCTGATCACCCTCTTAAGAAGAACGAGATACTTGATATCCTCTATAACGGACTTACCGATGCCTCTAGAGACCACCTAGATAGTTGTGCCGGTTGCGTTTTTAGGGAACAAACTATAGAACAAGCTGAGACCCTACTGAATAACCTCTTGATCAACGATAATGCTTGGACTATTCCCGAACCACCTCCTAAGCCAACTCCTAAGAAAAGAGGTATTCTATTCCTCAGTCCCGAAGATATGCAAGAAGCCAAGAAATCTATGCAAGAGAAAGGCATTAGATCTGAAGATGTCAAAAATCTACCACCTATCGAAGAGATCCATGGTCTCTATAACCCGATACAGGTAGTGGAAGTGAATTCTCTGCGTAGGTTTGATGAGAGTGATATTCCTTTTGATAAACCTGCTAGCCTATGCTTTGATGAATTTGACAACTTTGTTGCCAAACAACAGAGTTTCAATGATTATCTTAGTAGACATTTGGAACAAAGTGCTCGTATGCTTAGCCATTTAAGTGCTTGTGTAGACAGAAATGTCAATGATTTGAAGCTTCTGAGTAAACATGCATCTATGATTACTACTCACGTAGAACAAGTACTTAAAGCTTAGAATGACCTGCTCAATGAATTAAATGACAACTCTGTCAGAGTCATTACTTGAGGAGGCAAAATAACTCAGGAACCTTTGTATCCTGAAGGTCATCCTAAGAGAATTGATCAAGATTATCAAGGAATCAATGCTAATACACCTAGTCATCCTAAGGAGAAGAAGAAGGCTGATAGAAACCTGCACGCCAGTTCACCAAATACCGTCACACCTGAAGAACCTAATGATATTTCTACGTCTGATGCAGAAACACAATCAGGTGATGAACATGAACCTGGTGACAATATGGACAGTGATGTTCATAATAATGCTCAACCTAGCCATGACGAGGATGTGGAGATTGAACCTACGGTTAATCCTGATAATCCACAACCTAAGAGATACGACAAGAATGACTTCACTGCTAGGAAGCATGGTAAAGAAAGGGAGCCATGGGTTCAGAGACCTATGCCCTTTCCTCCTAAGCCATCCAAGAAAAAGGATGATGAGGATTTTGAGCGCTTCGTTGAGATGATAAGACCCGTCTTTCTGCAGATGCGGTTAACTAATATGCTCAAGATGTCTTCGTATGCCAAGTACATGAAAGATATCGTGACTAATAAACGAAAGATACCAGATCTTGAGATCTCCACCATGCTTGCCAATTACACTTTTAAAGGTGGAACTCCTAAGAAACTTGGTGATCCTGGAGTGCCCACTATACCTTGCTCCATTAAAGGAAATTATGTAAGAACTGCCTTATGTGACCTTGGGGCCGGTGTTAGTGTTATGCCGCTTGCTCTTTATCGTAGACTTGAATTGGATAAGTTGACACCCACTGAAATTTCTCTGCAAATGTCCGACAAATCAACTGCTTTCCCTATCGGCATTTGCGAGGATGTGCTTGTTGTGGTTGCTAACACCACTATCTTAACAGACTTTGTTATCTTGGATATTCCCGAGGACGATGCCATGTATGTCATCCTCGGAAGACCCTTTTTAAACACTGCATGGGCTGTTATAGATTGCAACATAGGCAATGTCACTTTCCATGTCAACGGTAATGAGCACACAGTGCACTTTCCGAAGAAACGATATCCAGTACATTGCATCAATGCTATCGAAAAGACTTCATCGATTCTCATTGGGAGCTTTGAATGCCCTATTCCTCGTGTCAAGATGAAGTATGATTTGCTTGTTGGGGAGATACATATCCCCATTGAGGTGACTTAGTGGCTATTCTAAAATTCTTCGTTCTCTCTTGCGATTCGAGAAGGTTTTGTCATAAGGACTTGATCAATCCCATTGACGGATTTCTTTCGATGACAATGAAACGGATGAATCAAGGAGTCACATACCTCTGCTTTAAGTTTTCCTTTTCTGTTGGTTAGAAGAAAAATGATAGAATTAGTTTAGTTTTTCCTGTTTTCTGTTTTAGCGTCCCGGATAAAAATACCTCAAAAATAAAAGTTCTCCGATGGTCCTGAAAATTTAGTATGATTTTTTCTGAAATTTTTGAAAATTTCTAGGCCTGAGAGCTGGCCTGGGGGCCAGACCAGTGGCCACAAGCCCTGCAACCTCCACCTACCCCCTGGTGGCGGGGTGCAAGCTTGTGGGGCCCACAGACACCCCCTCCACTCATTCCAGCTCCCAGCCTCTTCTTCGACCTCCAGAAAAAAATTGTTTCGCAGCTCAAACCCGTGTTCTTGCTCATTTGGCTGTGATTTTCGATCTTCTTGCTCAAAGCACCATTATCCGAACCATTTTGGGGAAATTACTCCTTGGTAAGTGACTCCTCCATTGGTCCAATTAGTTTTCGCTCTAGTGCTTTATCCTTCGCGAATTCTTGCTACCTTGGTGACCCTTTTCTTGAGCTAGAAAGATTGATTTTAGCCGGTCCCAAGTAGTTTTAGCGCGTGATACGGTCTCTAGGCACTAGTAGGAGTAGTTGTTACAAGTTGGGTTAATCTTCATTCACTTTTCTTTCGAAGTCTCTAAAAATTTCAGAATTTTTGAGAGCTAGAAAAGGGAAAAGATGAGGAGGTTCTTGAGAGGCTCTTCAAGCCGTAACCCCAAGGAGGATGAGAAGAATCACCCCAAGTACGTAGTCCCTCGAGTCACAGAAGTTCGAGCGTGCGAGTGGCCAAGTGATGAATTTTTGCGCGCCGCCGGACTTTATGAAGACTTTTATCACTTGGTGGAGAACGCAGGTCTTGCTGCGTTCGTTGAAGATAAGTGCCCACAATACCTCCTCCTCACCAATATTTTCATTCAAAGCTTCAACTTTTATCCGAGGAAGAATCCTCCCATGGTTGAGTTCATGATTTACGATGTCCCCCAGTGCATGACGCTGCAGGACTTTTGCAATGTATGCAAATTACCTTATGTTGGGGATATCCGTGACCCTCGTCCACGGGACTTGGAGGATTTTATTGATTCTATTGCTGTTGGAGAGGAGAGATGAGTGTCTCGCGTTAGAATTGCTAGCATACATTTTCCTGTGCTTCGGTACTTCTCACTATTTGTGGGAAAATGTTTGATTCGCCGTGGGGAGGCTGGATCACTTAGTTCTCCAGACCTTGCAGTTTTGCACGAAGGCCTTTATAACGATAAGACTTATAGCTTGGGTGCTATAGTAGCTCAACGGTTGAACCTGATCCGTTCTAAAGGTGTTGTCTGTGGAGGTATCTATGCTACCCGTCTTGCCAGACACTTTGAGATACTCATTAGACTGGGAGAGGAAGGAGAGATGCTTCTCCGTGAGAGATATCTGGATTATGACAGCATGGTTCGCCATGATTTTCTGGATAGAGATGCTAGTAGACGGATGATTTATAACCTAGTGTTTAGTCAGGGTACTCGAGAGACTATTACTTTGCCTGCTCTTTCTTTGATTGATCTTCATGCAGGCATGTACACTATTATGCCCGCGGACATCTACGCATATTGGGGCTTGGCCCAACCACAGGCGCCCGTGCCCGAGTCGCCAGTCGAGTACCAGACACGAGTTTATCAGTGGGAGCCAGAGGAGCTCACACAACAGTGGCATCCACAGTCTGCTCTAGAGTATCCCGGAGCTGGTTATTTCCCACCTTGGGAGTAGACCAAGCTAGGCCAAAAGCCTAAGCTTGGGGGAGTACGTGTTCTCACCGACTTTACATTCATGCTTATGACTTCACTTTGTTAGCCGGTGTTTAGACTTTGCCACTGTATTATCCATGCTAGTTTATTTTCGTTTTCTTTTTCTTGTTTTGTGTCCTTTTGAGAAAACCCAAAAATATTTTTCTTTCTTCTTTTGCTTGTTGGGAGCTTTCCCGTGTAAATACTTTTCTTTTTCTTTTGTCAAGGTAGAAGATATTGGTTACAATGTTTATTGGTTCTTGCATGCTTACCTGTTTAGCTTTCAAAGAGCCATATTATTTTGTCTTCTCCTTTGTGTTTGCCTGCAGGTTCAGCTTAGTCCAATGTGCTTATTATCGTTTTCATCGTTCGATCGTGCAAATGAAAGGCAACAATGATGATATATGATGAAGTGACTGAGACTGAAAAGCTGGTATGAACTCTATCTATTTTGTTTTTGTAAATATGACTAGCTTGTCGACCCAGATTTAGCTTTGTTGTGAGAGAACCATGTTTGCAATGACAACTTAGAGATCATAGTTTCTGATGCCATGCTTATTTAGCTGAGAGCTTATAATGGTTTGTATTGAATGCCAACATAGATTTTGAGATGACTATGATGTAGTATGATAGGATGGTATTCTCCTTTGAATGTTTCAAGTGGCTTGACTTGGCGCATGTTCATGCATGTAGTTGAAACAAAATCAACATAGTCTCTATGATGTTCGTGTTCATGGTGATTTATATACTGTTCATGCTTGCATTCAATGTTAGTCAAACTCATTGCATCTTGATGACTGTTGTCGCTCTCTAGTTGGTCGCTTCCCAGTCTTTTGCTAGACTTCACTTGTACTAAGCGGAATACTGCTTGTGCATCCACTTCCATAAACCCAAAAGTTTTTCCATCAGAGTCCACCATACCTACCTATTTGCGGTATCTACCTGCCGTTCCAAGTAAATTTGCATGTGCCAGTCTCTAAATCTTCAAGAAATAATCTGTTTTGCATGCCCGGACCGCTCATGTGGTGACAGAGGGCTATTGGTATCTTCCATGCTAGGAGTGTTATCCTCGACATGTGTTTATTCACTGTCATTCACGAGAAAGGGGCCGGTATTTGGAATGCCCAGTTCCACGCTTAAATCAAAAACATAACTGTAAAACAAGACTCCCCCCGGATTGATGTTAGTATGGACGGTACCCGAGGATTCGGCTAGCCGTGGAGTGTGATTGATTGGTGGTGGGGGAGTTAAAACTTTACTTTTCTGTTTGGGAACCGCCTATAGCATGAGTAGCATGGAAGATATTGAGAACTCTTGGTCATTGCGTTGACAATGAAAGCATGCCACCCAAAATTATTATCTCTGGTTTTCAAAGCTTGAGCTCTGGCACCTCTGCAAATCAATGCTTCCCTCTGCGAAGGGCCTGTCTATTTATTTTCCTATCGAGTCATCCTCCTCTTATATAAGCACCAATTAGAGAGCACCTCTGTCATTTTTATGCTTTGCTTTTGATTGATATTGAGTATGACTATGACTGGATCTTCGTTGCTATGAATTACAGTGTTTAGTCAGCCCTTGATCTTTGAAAGGTCTCTGCATAAATGTTTTGCGGTCTCAGAAAGAGCTAACGAGATACCACCTATTCATATTGCTTCATAATTGTTTTGATTGAAGTGTTGGTATTTTAAACTCATTATTATTTGCTCGTTAGCTAATTATGCCATTGATATTAGTTTACCGTGAGACCTTTCTGTCATTTGCTTATGTGGTTAACTTGTGATCTCGCTGAAATTCTCGTTATGAGTTAGACATAGTTGCAACAACAAGATCAAACAGAGTTTGTCAAAGTTTTTCGTTCTCTCTCAGTTTGTCAACTGAGTTGCTTGAGGACAAGCAAGGTTTTAAGCTTGGGGAGTTGATACGTCTCCATCGTATCTACTTTTCCAAACTCTTTTGCCCTTGTTTTGGACTACAGTTTGCATGATTTGAATGGAACTAACGTGGACTGACGCTGTTTTCAGCAGAATTGCCTTGGTGTTATTTTTGTGTAGAAACGTCCTGAAAATTTACAGGGAGCAGTTTTTGAAAATAAGAAAAATATTTGCGCCAAGTTCCACCTCAGGGGGTGGGATAGTGGGCCGCAAGCCCTGGCTCCGCCACCACCCCCCTGGTGGCGGTGGGCAGGCTTGTGGGGCCCACACGGCTCTGCCGCCCCCAATCTCAGGTCTATAAGATCCCTTTCGTCCCAGAAAAATTAAAAAGAGAAGTTTTCGTCGCGTTTCCGATACGGAGGCGCCGCCACCACCTGTTCTTCATCCTGAGGGCAGATCTGGAGTCCGTCTTGGGCTCCGGAGAGGGGAAATCGTCACCATCGTCATCATCAACCTTCTTCCCTCTCCAATTCCATGAAGCTCTTCGTCGTTCGAGAGTAATCTATTCGTAGGCTCGCTGGGCGGTGATGAGTAGGATGAGATCTATCATGTAATCGAGTTAGTTTTGATGGGGATTGATCCCTAGTATCCACTATGTTCTGAGATTGATATTGCTACTACTTTGCCATGCTTAATGCTTGTCACTAGGGCTTGAGTGCCATGATTTCAGATATGAAACTATTATGTTTTCACCAATATATGTGTGTTTTAGATCCGATCTTGCAAGTTGTAGTTACCTACTATGTGTTATGATCCGGCAACCCCGGAGTGACAATAACCGGAACCACTCCCGGTGATGACCATAGTTTGAGGAGTTCATGTGTTGACCAAGTGCTAATGCGTTGGTCCGGTTCTTTATTAAAAGGAGAACCTTAATATCCCGTAGTTTCCTTTTGGACCCCGCTGCCACGGGAGGGATGGACAATAGATGTCATGCAAGTTCTTTTCCCTAAGCACGTATGACGACAAACGGAATGCATGCCTACATCACATTGACGAATGGGATCTAGCCACATATCTCTCTGTGTTATAGCAGTTGCATGATGAATATCATCTAAACAAATCACCGACCCATTGCCTACGAGTTTGTCCCACTGCTGCTGCTACTACTGTTGCTACTACTATTACTTGTTTTGTTGTGCTGCTACTATTGCTATTACTGTCGCTTGCTACTGTTGCTACTTGCTACTGCTGTCACTACTGCTATTCCTTGCCACTGCTATTGCTCGTTACACTGCTGGTACCTGTTACAATCTTGGTACGCTGGACGTTGACGGGAACTGACAACTTCCGTCAACGGGGCAACTTGGCGCCATTGATACAATCATTAGGAATAGTCAGCCGTCAACAGATCGTTTCTAAAACCGTTGTTATCACACTACTTTGCTTGCAGATACTAATCTTTTAGATGTGGTTGAATCTGACAAATCTAGCTGCTAATACTCGAGAGTATTCTCTCACCTCCCGTCGTGCGAATCAACAAATTTGGGTTGAATACTCTACCCTCAAAAACTGCTGTGAACCCACGCGCTGGTGGGCCATCAACAACATTCTTCTAGTTTTGTTGCCGGGGAGTGCTAGCAGCATTCTTCTGGTTCCGTTGCAGGGGAAGGATTGTTGTCATCAGCATTCGTCTAGCCATCACCAGAGATTGCAATCAGTTCTCACCCAGTGACAGAAGGGGTAGCGAGGCACACATCATGTTGTTGCCATCAAGGGTAAAAAGATGGGGTTTATATCTATTGCATGAATTTATCCCACTACATCATGTCATCTTGCTTAAGGCGTTACTCCGTTTGTCATGAACTCAATACACTAGATGCATGCTGGATAGCGGTCGATGTGTGGAGTAATAGTAGTAGATGCAGAAAGTATCGGTCTACTTGTCTCGGACGTGATGCCTATATGTATAATCATTGCCTTAGATATCGTCATGACTTTGTGCGGTTCTATCAATTGCTCGACAGTAATTCGTTCACCCACCGTAATATTTGCTATCATGAGAGAAGCCTCTAGTGAACACTATGCCCCCCGGGTCTACTTCACATCATATTTTCAGCCTTACACTTTTACTTTGTTGCACTTTCCGCCTTCAGATCTCACCTTGCAATCAATCGTGAAGGGATTGACAACCCCTTTGTAGCGTTGGGTGCAAGTTTGCTGTTTTTGCGCAGGTACTTTGGAGACTTGCCTTGATACTCCTACTGGATTGATACCTTGGTTCTCAAACTGAGGGAAATACTTAATGCTACTGTGTTGCATCACCCTTTCCTCTTCAAGGGAAAAACCAACGCAAGCTCAAGTGGTAGCAAGAAGAATTTCTGGCACCGTTGCAGGGGAGGATCAAGTCAAGAATAGTCTCCCGTCAACGTGCCAATTTCTAGCGCCGTTGCCGGGGAGTATTAAGTCAAGAATAGTCTTCCTCCAACGTGTCAATTTCTGGCACTGGGGACTATTCTAAGTGAAGCTTATCCAAGTAACTGTCGCAAACTCATATCTTGCATTTACTTTTTTGCCTCTCGTTTTCCTCTCCCCCACTTCTGAAAAACAACAATTTACAAAAATATTTGCATTTATCGTTCGCCCTTTCTGTCGCTTGCTTTTTGTTTGCTTGTGTTGCCATGTGCCTTCAATATGCTTGCATCTTCGCTTGCTGAAAATATCTTGATATGGATCCTCATACACTCGCTAATCTCTTTAAGAGATCCAATTATGTTGAACCAATTGCTAGTGAGTTGAGTGCACTTGACTATCTTTATGAAGTTTTGCTTGAGATGCGTGAATCTGAAAATCGCGATGAAGAAATTTATGAAGTAATTCACGAGGGCTCCTTGAATGAAAATCATGATTGCAATGATTTCATTATAAATTCTATTAATGACAATCATGCTAGAAATATGCAAAACCCTAAGCTTGGGGATGCTAGTTTTGCTATGTCCACTACTTGTTGCAATGATCATGAGTGGGGTGATGATTTTTCTTATGATCTTGAAAATTTGTTTAAGCCTCATGATGAATATGATATTTGCAATAATATTGAAAGTGGGTTTGGAGAAGTCATGACTTTAGTTGATGATAATCCCACTATTTTTGAAGAGCGTCAACTTTGCATGCATGTGGATCATGAAAAGAATATCCTATGTAATAGCTATATTGTTGAATTTTATTATGATCCCACATGTAATTGTTATGAGAGAGGAAAATATTGTGGTAGAAATTTTTATATCACTAAATCACCTCTCATTATGTTGAGTTTGCTATTGTCTCTTTCTTCTTCCTTGCATATGGTCGTTATTGCTTGTCTTCATAATTTGTTTTCCTATAAAATGCCTATGCATACGAAGTATGTTAGACTTATATGTGATTTTCACATGCTTTATGATGCTCTCGTTGTGCTTCAATTCTTGTCTTTTATGTGAGCATCATTGAATTATCAATGCCTAGCTAAAAGGCTTTAAAGAAAAGCGCTTGTTGGGAGGCAACCCAATGAATTTATCTTTGCTTTTTGCTTTCTGTTTTGTTGTGTACACACCATCAAAATTCTGTTATGATTGTGTTTTTATGTTTCTTTTTGCGTTTGTAACAAGTCAAACCTTTATAATTAGTTTCTGTGACGGTTGTTTGGTCATACTGGAAAAAGACACAAACTTTTCGCTCACGAAATTATTTTTCATTTTTATCCAGAAAGAGATTTTGAGTTCATACTTCTTGCTTCTGGTTGATATGCCAATTGGCTAAACTGTCGTAATTTTTCAGAACTTTTGAGATACCAAAAGTATATGAAGTATATAGATTGCTATAGACTGGTCTGTTTTTCACAGATTATGTTTTTGTTGTGTTGATTGCTTATTTTGATGAAACTATGGATAGTATCGGGGGGTACTAGCCATGGAAAAGTGAGAATACAGTAATATGACACCAATATAAATAGAAATCAAGTTTTCTACAGTACGTAAAGAGTTGATAGTTTGTTTTCTTATGCTAATGATATCACAAGTTTATGTTTAAGTTTTGTGTTGTTAAGTTTTCAAGTTTTGGGTGATGTTCTCATGTAAAATGGGATAAAGAGTGGAAATAGCTCAAGCTTGGAGATGCACAAGGCATCCCAAGACAAATTGGAGGACACCAAAAAGCCTAAGCTTGGGGATGCCCCGGGAAGGCATCCCCTCTTTCGTCCTCAATCCATTGGTAACGTTACTTGGAGCTATATTTTTATTCACCACATGATATGTGTTTTGCTTCGAGCGTCGTGTATTATAGGAGTCTTTTCTTTTTGTTGTGTCACAATCATCCTTACTGCACACCTTTTTGAGAGAGACACGCACTCATCGTGATTTTGCTAGAATACTCATTGAGCTTCGCTTATATCTTTTGAGTTAGGCAATTTAGCTCTTATGTGCTTCACTTATATGTTTTGAGCTAGATAACTTTGCTCTAGTGCTTCACTTAGATCTTTTTAGAGCACGGCGGTGTCATATTTTGGAGAAATAAGAACTCTCGATCTTCACTTATATCTTTTTGAGAGTGCTCTCTCCGAGTAAGTTGGTAATTGGCTTGTGTTATGAAAGTAGTCCAAAAGATGATAGGCATCCAAAGAGGATATACTAAAACTTCCATATTCTTCATCAGCACCATCTCATCTGCAAACCCTAGTTCATCTCTTGTAACCAATCTCCGTCTCGCGACTCCGATTGGTACTTGTAAGGTTGCTAGTAGTGTCGATTACTCTTTGTAGTTGATGCTAGTTGGATTATTTGGTGGAAGAGTTTATGTTCAGATCCTTGATGCTACTCATTACCTCTCTGTTCATGAATATGATTATGCTTTGTGAGTAGTTAGTTTTGTTCCTGAGGACATGGGATAAGTGATGCTAATAGTAGTCATGTGAATTTGGTATTCGTTCGATATTTTGATGTGTTGTATGTTGTTTTTCCTCTAGTGGTGTTATGTGAACGTAGACTATATAACACTTCACCATTATTTGGGCCTAGGGGAAGGCATTGGGAAGTAGTAAGTAGATGATGGGTTGCTAGAGTGACAGAAGCTTAAACCCTAGTTTATGCGTTGCTTCGTAAGGGGCTGATTTGGATCCACTAGTTTAATGCTATGGTTAGACTTTGTCTTCATTCTTCTTTCGTAGTTGCGAATGCTTGAAAGAGGGGTTAATCATGAGTGGGATGGTTGTCCAAGTAAGGGCAGTACCCAAGCGCTGGTCCACCCACATATCAAACTATCAAAGTAACGAACGCGAATCATATGAACATGATGAAACTAGCATGACAGAAATTCCCGTGTGTCCTCGGGAGCGTTTTTCCTCCTATAAGACTTTGTCCAGGCTTGTCCCTAGCTACAAAAGGGATTGGGCCACTTTGCTGCACCGTTGCTACTTTTGTTACTTGTTGCTCGCTACGAATCATCTCACCACGCAACTACTTGTTGCCGACAATTTCAGTGCTTGCAGATATTTCCTTGCTGAAAACCACTTGTCAGATCCTTCTTCTCCTCGTTGGGTTCGACACTCTTACTTATCGAAAGGACTACGATTGATCCCCTATACTTGTGGGTCATCAAGACTCTTTTCTGGCACAGTTGCCGGGGAGTGAAGCGCCTTTGGTAAGTGGAACTTGGTAAGGAAACATTCATATAATGTGCTGAAATTTATTGTCACTTTTCACTATGGATACTAATCCTTTGAGGGGATTGTTCGGGGTTTCTTCACCTCGAACGGAAGCACAAATAGTTGCTCCTCAACCTGCTGCACCTACTGAAAATATTTGCTTTGAATTTCCTTTGGGTATGCTTGAGAAACTATTGGCTAATCCTTTTATAGGAGATGGAACATCTAATCCAGACTTGCATCTAATCTATGTAGATGAAGTTTGTGGTTTATTTAAGCTTGCAGGTTTGCCCGAGGATGAGGTCAAGAAGAGGGTCTTTCCTTTATCTTTGAAGGATAAGGCGTTGACATGGTATAGGCTATGTGATGATACTGGATCATGGGACTACAATCGGTTGAAATTGGAATTTCATCAAAAGTTTTATCCTATGCATTTAGTACATCGTGATCGGAATTATATTTACAATTTTTGGCCTCGTGACAGACAAAGCATCGCTCAAGCTTGGGGGAGGCTTAAATCAATGTTATATTCATGCCCCAATCATGAGCTCTCGAGAGAAATTATCATTCAGAACTTCTATGCTCGACTTTCTCATGATGATCGCACCATGCTTGACACTTCTTGTACCGGTTCTTTTATGAAGAGAGATATTGACTTCAAATGGAATTTATTGGAGAGAATTAAATGCAACTCTGAAGATTGGGAGCCTGAAGAAGGTAAGGAGTCAGGTACGAATTTCACGTTTGATTGCGTTAAATCCTTTGTTGAGACAAATACATTTAGTGATTTTAGCGCTAAGTATGGACTTGACTCTGAGATAGTAGCTTCATTGTGTGACTCATTTGCTGCTCATATTGATCTCTCCAAAGAGAAGTGGTTTAAATATCATCCTCCTTTAGAAGTCAATGTAGTTAAACCCACTCCAGTTGAAGAGAAAGTCATTGCCTATAATGATCCTGTTGGTCCCAGTGCTTACATTGAGAAACCACCTTTCCCTGTTAGGATAAAGGATCATTCTAAATCTTCAACTGTGATACGTAGAGGCTACACTAGAACACCTACACCCCCTGAGAAAATTAGAGATGAACCTAGCATTTCTATTATCAAAGATCTTTTGTCCGACGATGTTGAGGGACATAATATTCACTTCTGTGAAGATGCTGCTAGAATTGCTAAACCTCACGTTAGAGACAAACATAGGCATGTTGTTGGCATGCATGTGGTTTCTGTTAAGATAGGAGATCATTGTTATCATAATTCTGTTAAGATAGAGGTAAAACGAAGTATCCTGCTGATTTCCTCGTTCTTGCTACCGCACAAGATAGCTTTTGTCCCATCATATTTGGTAGACCTTTTCTCAATACCGTCAATGCTCATATTGATTGTGAGAAGCAAACTGTCACTGTTGGCTTTGAAGGTGTGTCACATGAGTTCAATTTCTCTAAGTTTGGTAGACAACCTCATGAAAAGGAGTTTCCTAGTAGGGATGAAACTATTGCCTTAGACTCTATTGTCGTGCCTCCTACTGATCCCTTAGAGCAATACTTGCTTGAGCATGAAAATGATATGCATATGGATGAAAGGGATGCGATAGATAGAGTTGTCTTAGAACAATATCCTATCCTTAAGAATAACTTGCATGTTGAACTGCTTGCGGATCCACCCCCACCAAAGGGTGAACCTGTGTTCGAGCTTAAACAGTTGCCTGATACTCTTAAGTATGCCTATCTTGATGAAAAGGAGATATATCCTGTCATTATTAGTGCTAGCCTATCAGAGCATGAAGAAAAGAAGTTACTAAAAACTCTAAGGAAGCACCGTGCTGCTATTGGATATACTCTTGATGATCTTAAGGGCATTAGTCCTACCCTATGCCAACACAAGATTAAAACTGATCCTGACTTCAAATCAGTTGCTGACATCAAAGGATATTGAATCCTAAGATGAAAGAAGTAGTAAGAAAAGAAATACTAAAGCTCCTGGAAGCGGGTATTATCTATCCTGTTGCTCATAGCGATTGGGTGACTCCGCTGCATTGCGTCCCTAAGAAGGGAGGAATTACCGTTGTTTCTAATGATAAGGATGAATTGATCCCGCACAGGATTATTACTGGCTATAGGATGGTGATTGATTTTAGGAAATTGAATAAAGCCACTAGGAAAGATCATTACCCTTTGCCTTTTATCGACCAAATGCTAGAAAGGCTGTCCAAACACACACAGTTCTGCTTTCTAGACGGATATTCTGGTTTCTCCCAAATACCAGTTACACAATCTGATCAGGAGAAAACCACATTCACCTGCCCTTTCGGTACCTTTGCTTACAGACGTGTGACTTTTTGCTTATGTAATGCACCTGCCACCTTTCAAAGATGTATGATGGCTATATTCTCTGACTTTGTGAAAAGATTGTCGAGGTTTTCATGGATGACTTTTCTGTTTACGGGTCTTCCTTTGATGATTGCCTTAGCAACCTTGATCGAGTCTTATAGAGATGTGAAGACACCAATCTTTTCTTGAATTGGGAGAAGTGCCACTTTATGGTTAATGAAGGCAACGTCTTAGGACATAAAATTTCTGAAAGAGGTATTGAAGACGATAAGGCTAAGTTTGATGCAATCGAGAAAATGCCATACCCCACAGATATCAAAGGTATAAGAAGTTTCGTTGGTCATGCTGGTTTCTATAGAAGGTTCATTAAAGACTTCTCTAAGATTTCTAGGCCTCTTACCAATCTCTTGCAAAAGCATATTCCTTTTGTTTTTGATGATGATTTTGAGGATGCCTTCGAAATACTTAAGAGGGCTTTGATAACTGCACCTATTGTTCAACCACCTGATTGGAACTTGCCTTTTGAGATCATGTGTGACGCTAGTGATTATGCTGTTGGTGTTGTTCTACGGCAAAGAGTCGATAAGAAGTTGAATGTTATTCACTATGCTAGTAAAACTCTAGACACTGCCCAGAGAAACTATGCTACTACGGAGAAGGAGTTTTTAGTAGTCGTGTTTGCATGTGAAAAGTTCAGGTCTTACATAGTTGATTCCAAAGTCACTATTCACACTGATCATGCTGCTATTAAGTACCTCATGGAGAAGAAGGACGCTAAACCTAGACTTATCAGATGGGTTATCTTGCTACAAGAATTTGATTTGCACGTTGTCGACAGAAAGGGTGCTGATAACCCAGTAGCAGATAACTTGTCTAGGTTGGAGAACGTTCTTGATGACCCACAACCTATTGATGATAGCTTTCCCGATGATCAACTGAATGTCATCAATGCTTCACGTAGTGCACCATGGTATGCTGATTATGCAAACTATATCGTTTCCAAATACATACCACCTAGTTTCACATACCAGCAAAAGAAGAAAGTCTTCTTTGACTTGAGACATTACTTTTGGGATGATCCTCACCTTTATAAGGAAGGAGTAGATAGTGTTATTAGACATTGTGTACCTGAACATGAACAGGGACAGATCCTACAGAAGTGTCACTCCGAGACCTACGGAGGACACCATCGGGAGATAGAACTGCACCCAAGGTATTGCAATGAGGTTTCTATTGGCCCACTCTCTTCAAGGATGCCCGTAAGTTTTTCTTGTCTTGTGATGAATGTCAAAGAATAGGTAATATTAGCAAATGTCAGGAAATGCCTATGAACTATTCACTTGTCATTGAACCATTTGATGTGTGGGGCTTTGATTATATGGGACCTTTTCCAAAATCTAACGGGTATACTCATATCCTAGTTGCCGTTGATTATGTCACTAAGTGGGTAGAAGCTATCCCCACTAGTAGTGCTGATCACAACACCTCTATCAGGATGCTGAAATAAGTTATCTTCCCTAGATTTGGAGTCCCTAGATATCTAATGACCGACGATGGTTCACATTTCATTCATGGTGCTTTCCGTAAAACGCTTGCTAAGTACGATGTCAACCATATAATTGCGTCTCCCTATCACCCTCAGTCCAGTGGTCAAGTAGAGCTAAGTAATAGAGAGATTAAACTGATTCTGCAAAAGACTATCAACAGGTCTAGAAAGAATTGGTCTAAGAAGCTCGACGATGCACTGTGGGCTTATAGAACTACCTATAAGAATCCCATGGGCATATCTCCGTACAAAATGGTGTATGGTAAAGCATGTCATGTACCTCTTGAGCTAGAGCATAAAGCTTATTGGGCAATCAAAGAGCTCAACTTTGATTTCAAACTTGCCGGTGAGAAGAGGTTATTTGATATTAGCTCGCTTGATGAGTGGAGAACTCAGGCATATGAGAATGCCAAGCTGTTCAAAGAGAAGGTTAAGAGGTGGCATAATAAGAGGATACAAAAGCATGAGTTCAATGGAGGTGATTATGTCTTGCTATATAACTCTCGTTTAAAACTCTTTGCAGGCAAGCTTCTCTCTAAATGGGAAGGTCCCTATGTTGTTGAGGAAGTATATCGTTCCGGTGCTATCAAGATCAACAACATGAAAGGTAATTGTCCGAGAGTGGTAAATGGGCAGAGAATCAAGTATTATATCTCAGGTACTCCCATAAATGTTGAAAGCAATATTATCAATACCATAACTACGAAAGAATACCTAAGGGATGTTTATCAGCCTGTTTCAGACTCCGAAAACGAAGAGGTATGTGATTCGGTAAGAAAACAGAGTCCAAAACATTTCTAGTAGGAAATTTTCTCCGTTTTGGAATATTTGAAAAAAATACAAAAATTAGAAGTAGTCCGAAAAGTGTGCGAGGAGGCGACAAGCCTGCACGGCGCGGGCCTACCCCCTGGCCGCGCCGTGAGGGCTTGTGGCCACCTCGTGCACCTCCCGGACTCCGTTTTCGTGCGGAGTACTTCTTCTGGTCTGGAAAAAATCATTATATATACTCTAGTTTGGTCTGACCCCTGCATCACGCAGATTTCCTCTGTTTTTCGTTTCGAGCGTGTTTTCTGCCACAGATCTAGGTCAAGATGTTGTCTCGGGAATCTGTGGGGGAGAACAACCTCCGTCAAATCTATGGAGAAGTTCATGCTGATCTGAAAAGGATGGAGGTCATGGAGGCTAAGGAGAGGCTACCTAAAGAAACCAAGTGCAAAGCTAAGGAGAAGGATCAGACATGGGACAAAGTGCAATCTGTGCTCAACAAGAAAGAAGTTGAAGAAGTGGATTTCCTCCAACCCTACCTCCACCTACTGTCTCCATCTTTGATTGAACTCTTGAGATTTTGTGAAACAACTCGTGCTCGCAATACTTGTCTCACTCGTGAAGTTGTTTTGCTGGAAAAACATATCGCAGATCTCCAAGGTATAAATCAAAGATTAATGGCCCTCTTGGAGTCAAAGATTGCAACAACTCCACCACCATCACCACCAAAAGAAGACAACTAAGCATTGGTATGGGCAATCCCCTTGGCTTGTGCCAAGCTTGGGGGAGTTGCCCCGGTATCGTATCACCATCACATATTTTGCCTTTACCTTTGTTTTAGTTTTCCTTTTCAGTTTTATTTCTTTTTCTCTAGCAGTTTAAAAGTCTTAGTGTTTTAGTCTTGAGTTTTGCTTTGTGTCACCCCTGATGTATTCTTGCTCGTGAGCCATATAATAAAGAGTGTCTTAGTTGAAGGGCTTTGCCTCTTGCCATGATCAAAAGAGTGAGAATAGAACAAAAGCATGAAAGATCATGTAACGATCTTATGGAAAGTGATGGCTTCACATATAAAAAGAATGAGGATTGAAACTTGTTGAGGGTAGGAAAACGTAGACCTTGGTCATTGTTGCAATTAATAAGAAGTGATAAGGAAGTAGAGGTTCACATATAAATATATCATCTCTGACACCATCTATGATTGTGAACACTCACTAGACTATTACATGCCTAGAAGTAGATGTTGGACAAGGAAGACAACATAATGAATTGTGTTTGCTTGGCTCCGAACAATGTTATATGATTAGAGATCCCTTAGCATGTGACGATTGCTTCCACCTCATATTAGCCAAAACCTCCTGCACCAAGTAGAGATACTACTTGTGCATCCATGAACCTTCGAACTAGTTTTGCCATGAGTGTCCACCATACCTACCTATGGATTGAATAAAATCCCTCAAGTAAGTTGTCATCGGTGCAAGCAATAAAAATTGCTCTCTAATATGTACGATCTACTAGTGTGTGGAAAATAAGCTTTGTACGAACCTGTGATGAGGAAGACATAAAAGCGACAGACTGCATAATAAAGTTCTTTATCACAGGAGGAAATATAAAGTGACGTTCCTCCGCACTAATAGGACACGCATCCAAACCTCAAAAGTGCATGACAACCTCTGCTTCCCTCTGCGAAGGGCCTATCTTGTACCTTTACTTTTTGCCCTTGAAAGAGTCATGGTGATCTTCACCGATTCCTTATTTCGCCTTTATCTTGGCTAACGTCATATGCTTGGGAAAGATCTCTATTCATATGTCAACTTGGAGGTAAGTATTCACGATTTATTATTGTTGACATTACCCTTGAGGTAAGCAGTTGGGAGGCAAAACTGTAAGCCCCTATCTTTCTCTGTGTCCAGCTAAAACTTTTATCTCATGAGTACCATGTGAGTTGTAGCAATTGTAGAGAACGAAAGAATGATTGAGTATGTGGATTTGCTTTACAAGCTCTTATTTGACTCTTTCTGATGTTGTGATAAATTGCAATTGGTTCAATGACTAAAGGCTATCGGTTGTTACTTCTCGGTAAGGTTCTTGATCCATGCTTTACTTTGTGAAGGAATTATCACTTTAGCATGAGAGATTATATGTTGGTATTGTTGTTCTGATCTTGATCATGATGCATGCATGTTCGTACCTTGTTTTGTCGACACCTCTCTCCCTAAACATGTGGACATATTTATTGAGCTAGGCTTTCGCTTGAGGACAAGCGAGGTCTAAGCTTGGGGGAGTTGATACGTCCATTTTGCATCATGTTTTCATGTTCATATTTATCGCTTCTCTGGCTGTTATTTCACTTCACGGTACAATTCTTATGCCTTTTCTCTCTTATTTTGCAAGGTTTACATGAAGAGGGAGAATGCCGGCAACTGGAATTCTGGCCTGAAAGTGGAGCAAAGTTGAGATACCTATTCTGTGCAACTCCAAACGCCGTAAAAATCAACGACGATTTTTTTCCGGATTTATCAAAAATACTGGGCCGAAGAAGTGCTAGAGGGGCGCCAGGGGTTGGCCACAAGCCTGCACGGTGCGGCCACGACCCAGGCCGCACCATGAGGGCTTGTGGGCAACCTGTTGGTCCACTTGCCCCCCTATTTTGCTATATGAAGGGTTTCGTCCAGAAAAAAATCAGGGGGGAGCTTTTTCGTGGTTTCGCCGCCGCCACGAGGCGGAATTTGAGCAGAACCAATCTAGAGCTCCGACAGGACGATCCTGCCGGGGAAACTTCCCTCCCGGAGGGGGAAATCGTCGCCATCATCATCACAAACACTCCTCTCGTCGGAGGGGACTCGTCACCCTCAACATCTTCATCAGCACCATCTCATCTCCAAACCCTAGTTCATCTCTTGTCACCAATCTCCGTCTCACGACTCCGATTGGTACTTGTAAGGTTGCTAGTAGTGTTCATTACTCTTTGTAGTTGATGCTAGTTGGATTACTTGGTGGAAGAGTTTATGTTCAGATCGTTGATGCTACTCATTACACCTCTGATCATGACTATGATTATGCTTTGTGAGTAGTTACTTTTGTTCCTGAGGACATGGGATAAGTCATGCTAATAGTAGTCATGTGAATTTGGTATTCGTTCGATATTTTGATGTGTTGAATGTTGTTTTTCCTCTAGGGGTGTTATGTGAACGTCGACTACATAACACTTCACCATTATTTGGGCCTAGAGGAAGGCATTGGGAAGTAGTAAGTAGATGATGGGTTGCTAGAGTGACAGAAGCTTAAACCCTAGTTTATGCGTTGCTTTATAAGGGGCTGATTTGGATCCACTAGTTTAATGCTATGGTTAGAATTTGTCTTAATTCTTCTTTCGTAGTTGCGGATGCTTGCGAGAGGGGTTAATCATAAGTGGGATGGTTGTCCAAGTAAGGGCAGTACCCAAGTGCTGGTCCACCCACATATCAAACTATCAAAGTAATGAACGCGGATCATATGAACATGATGAAACTAGCATGACAGAAATTCCCGTGTGTCCTCGGGAGCATTTTTCCTCCTATAAGACTCTGTCCAGGCTTGTCCCTTGCTACAAAAGAGATTGGGCCACTTTTCTGCATCGTCGCTACTTTTGTTACTTGTTGCTCGCTACGAATCATCTCACCACGCAACTACTTGTTACCGACAATTTCAGTGCTTGCAGATATTTCCTTGCTGAAACCTACTTGTAAAATCCTTCTGCTCCTCGTTGGGTTCGACACTCTTACTTACCGAAAGGACTATGATTGATCCCCTATACTTGTGGGACATCATCGCACATCCCTGTACACTGCCGGAGGCATTTCCTATAGAGTCGTCATTGTTCCAAGTATTGAGTTGTGAGTAAATAAAAGTGTGATGATCATCATTATTAGAGCATTGTCCCATGTGAGGAAATAAAAAAAAGCCAAAGTTGCCCACCAAAAAAATGAGAAAAAAGAGGCCAAAGAGCCCAAACAAAAAAAAGAAAGAGAGAAAAAGAGAGAAGGGACAATGCTACTATGTTTTTCCACACTTGTGCTTCAAAAATAGCACCATGTTCTTCATGATAGAAAGTCTCTTGTTTTGACACTTCCATATACTAGTGGGAATTTGCGTTATATAACTTGGTTTGTATATTCCAATGATGGGCTTCCTCAAAATTGCCCTAGGTCTTCGTGAGCAAGCAAGTTGGATGCACACCCACTAGTTCTTGTTTTGAGCTTTCACATAATTATAGCTCTCGTGCATCCGTTGCATGGTAATACCTACTCATTCACATTCATACCTATTGATGGGCATCTCCATAGCTCATTAATACGCCGAGTCAATGTAACCATCTCCTCCTTTTTGCCTCACAACTGCCACCACACTCTATTCCACCTATAGTGCTATATCCATGGCTCACGCTCATGTATTGCGTGAGAGTTGAAAAAGTTTGAGAAAGTAAGAGTGCGAAAACAATCACTTGGCCAATATCGGGGTTGTGCATGATTTAAATTCGTTGTGTGGGGATGATGGAGCATAGCCAGACTATATGATTTTGTAGGGATAACTTTCTTTGGCCTTGTTATTTCGAAAGTTCATGATTACCTTGCTAGTTTGCTTGAAGTATTATTGTTTTCATGTCAATAGCAAACTATTGTTTTGAATCTCACGGATCTGAACATTCATGCCACAAGAAAGAAGTTACAAAGGACAAATAAGTTAGGTAGCATTCCACATCAAAAATTCAGTCTTTATCACTTCCCTATTCGAGGACGAGCAGGAGTTAATCTTGGGGATGCTTGATACGTCTCCAATGTATCTATAATTTTTTATGGTTCCATGCTATTATCTTGTCATCTTTGGATGTTTTGTATGCATGAATATGCTATTTTATATCTTTTTTGGGACTAACCTATTAAATCAGTGCCAGTTGCTGTTTTTTTCGTGTTTTTGACCTTTTTCAGAGGAGAATATTGAACGGAGTCCAAACGGGATAAAACTTGCGGAATGATTTTTTCCATAAGAGAAGACACGCAGGAGACTTGAGAACCAACGCAGGGGACCTCGGAGGAGGTCATAAGCCACCCATGCCCGACCTAGGGGGGAGGGGCGGGCCTAGCAGGCTTGTGGCCCCTTGTGGCTCCCCTACCCTAGTTCTTCCGCCTATAAATTCCCTAAAAATCTGAAACCACGGAAGAGAGCCACAAAAATACTTTTCCGCCGCTGCAAGCTTCTGTCTCCGCAAGATCGCATCTGGGGCACGTTCTGGTGCCTTGTCGGAGGGGGGATTCGGACACGGAGGGATTCTCCATCAACACCATTGCTTCTCCGATGATGCGTGAGTAGTTCACCATAGACCTTCGGGTCCATAGCTAGTAGCTAGATGGCTTCTTCTCTCTCTTGGATCTTCAATACAAAGTTCTCCATGATCTTTATGGAGATCTATCCGATGTAATCCTCTTTTGCGGTGTGTTTGTCGAGATCCGATGAGTTGTGGATTTATGATCAGATTACCTATGAATCTTATTTGAGTTTCTTCTGATCTCTTATATGCATGATTTCATATCCTTGTAATTCTCTTCGAGTTGTGGGTTTGATTTGGCCAACTTGATCTATAATTCTTGCAATGGGAGAAGTGCTTGGTTTTGGGTTCATAGTGTGCGGTGTCCTCACCCAGTGACAGAAGGGGTAGCAAGGCACGCATCATGTTGTTGCCATCAAGGGTAAAAAGATGGGGTTTATATCTATTGCATGAATTTATCCCTCTACATCATGTCATCTTGCTTAAGGCGTTACTCCGTTTTTCATGAACTCAATACACTAGATGCATGCTCGATAGCGGTCGATGTGTGGAGTAATAGTAGTAGATGCAGAAAGTATCGCTCTACTTGTCTCGGACGTGATGCCTATATGTACGACCATTGCCTTAGATATCTCCATGACTTTGGGTGGTTCTATCAATTCCTCGACAGTAATTCGTTCACCCACCGTAATATTTGCTATCATGAGAGAAGCCTCTAGTGAACACTATGGCCCCGGGTCTACTTCACACTATATTTTCAGCCTTACACTTTTACTTTGTTGCACTTTCCGCCTTCAGATCTCACCTTGCAATCAATCGTGAAGGGATTGACAACCCCTTTGTAGCGTTGGGTGCAAGTTTGCTGTTTTTGCGCAGGTACTTTGGAGACTTGCATTGATACTCCTACTGGATTTATACCTTGGTTCTCAAACTGAGGGAAATACTTACTCCTACTGTGCTGTATCACCCTTTCCTCTTCAAGGGAAAAACCAACGCAAGCTTAAGAGGTAGCAGCATCCAGGTCCCAAAATTGGATATTGACTGAGGAGTACCTCGGGGCATGTCTACATAGTTCTCGAACCCGCAGGGTCTGCACACTTAAGGTTCGATGATGTTTTAGTATAGTTGAGTTATATGTTTGGTTACCGAATTTTGTTCAGAGTCTCGGATGAGATCACGAACTTTACGAGAGTTTCCGGAATGGTCCGGAAATGAAGATTGATATATAGTATCGTTTTTGGTCACCGGAAAGTTTCGGGCAATTCTGATAGTGTACCGGGATGACGAATGGGTTCTGGGAGTTCACCAGGAGGGGTCCACCCACCCGTGAGTGAGCCCAAGGCCCTAGGGTGGCGCCACAAGTCCTTAGTGGGCTGGTGGAGTCAACCCAAGGAGCCCATGGCGTCACATAAGAAAATACCAAAAGAAAAGAAAAAGAAAAAGGAAAGATGGAGGTGGGAAGGAAGAGGAGGACTCCTCCTTCCCAAACCGAATTGGAGGAGGAGTCCTCCTCCTCCCTGGGGACTAGTGCACCCTTGAGGCCTTGTGCCTCAAGTCTAGACCCTCCCCCTCTCTCCTATATATAGTGGTGGTTTAGGGCTTTTTGAGATACAACTTTGCCACGTGCAACTCTAGCCTAAACCAGAAAGTTTCACCTCTAGATCGGATTACTGCGGAGCTCGGGCGGAGCCCTGCAGGAGTAGCTCATCACCACCACCGGAGCGCCGTCACGCTGCTGGAGAACTCATCTATTTCTCCGTCTTGCTTGCTGGATCAAGAAGGCCGAGATCATCGTCGAGCTGTACGTGTGCTGAACGCGGAGGTGTCGTCCGTTCGGCGCTAGATCAGAACGGATCGTGGGACGGTTCGTGGGACGGTTCGATGGACGTGAAGACGTTCCACTACATCAACCGCGTTTCTTAACGCTTCCTGCTGTGCGATCTACAAGGGTACGTAGATCCAAATCTTCACTTGTAGATGGACATCACCATGATAGGTCTTCGTGTGCGTGGGAATTTTTTTGTTTCCCATGCAACGTTCGCCAATAGTGGCATCATGAGATAGGTTCATGCGTAGATGTTATCTCAAGTAGAACACAAAAGGTTTTGTGGACGGTGATGTTCAATTTACTGCCCTCCTTAGTCTTTTCTCGATTTGGCGGTATTGTTGGATTGAAGCGGCCCGGACCGACATAACTCGTACGCTTACAAGAGACTGGTTTCATTGATTGACATGCAACCTCGTTGCATAAAGATGACTGGCGTGTGTCGGTCTCTCCAACTTTAGTTGAATTGGTTTTGACCGAGGCGGTCCTTGGAGAGGTTAAATAGCAATTTGCACATCTTCGTTGTGTTTTTTGCGTAAGTAAGATGCGATCATACTAGATACCCATAGCAGCCACATAAAACATGCAACAACAAATTAGAGGACGTCTAACTTATTTTTGCACCGTATACTTGTGATATGGTATGGCCAATGATGTGATGTGATATATTGGATGTATGAGATGATCATGTTGTAATATTTAATATTGACTTGCACGTCGATGCTACGGCAATCGGCATGAGCCATAGGGTTGTCTTTAAACTAACGTTTGTGTTTGCAGATGCATTTACTATATTGCTAGGTCGTAGCTATGGTAGTAATAGCATAGATAACACGACAACCTCGATGGCGACACGTTGATGGACATCATGATGATGGAGATCATGGTGTAGCACCGGTGACAAGAAGATCATGTCGGTGCTTTGGTGATGGAGATCAAGAATCACAAGATGATGGCCATATCATGTCACTTATGAATTGCATGCGATGTTAATCCTTTTATGCACCTTATTTTGCTTAGAACGACGGTAACATTATAAGGTGATCTCTCACTAAAATTTCAAGACGAAATTGTGTTCTCCCCGACTGTGCACCGTTGCTACTGTTCGTCGTTTCGAGACACCACGTGATGATCGGGTGTGATAGACTCAACGTTCACATACAACGGGTGCAAAACAGTTGCATGCGCGGAACACTTGGGTTAAGCTTGACGAGCCTAGCATGTGCACACATGGCCTCGGAACACATGAGACCAAAAGGTCGAGTATGAATCGTATAGTTTATATGATTAGCATAGAGATGCTTACCACTGAAACTATTCTCAACTCACGTGATGATCGAACTTGAGTTAGTGAATTTGGATCATGTACCACTCAAATGACTAGAGAGATGTACTTTTTGAGTGGGAGTTTATTAGTAATTTGATTAATTAAACTCAAATTATCTTCAACATAGTCTAAGTCCACTTTGCAATATTTGTGTTGTAGATCAATGGCTCACGCAACAGTCACCCTGAATTTTAATACGTTCCTAGAGAAAGCTAAGTTGAAAGATGATGGAAACAACTTTGTAGACTGGGCTCGTAATCTTAAGTTGCTCCTGCAAGCTGGGAAGAAGGATTATGTCCTTAATGCTGCGCTAGGAGATGAACCACCCGCTACGGCTAACCAAGATGTTAAGGACGCCTGGTTAACACGTAAGGAGGACTACTGAGTAGTTCAATGTGCAGTCTTGTATGGCTTAGAGCCGGGACTTCAATGTCGCTTTAAGCGTCATGGAGCATATGAGATGTTCCAACAGTTTAATTTTATCTTTCAGAAGAACGCCCGGATCGAGAGGTATGATACCTCCGGTAAATTCTATGCTTGCAAGATGGAGGAGAACTCGTCTGTCAGTGAACATGTGCTCAAAATGTCTGGGTACTCAAACCGTCTAGTTGAGCTGGGGATTGAACTCCTGCAAGAAGCTATCACTGACATAATTCTTCAGTCACTGCCACCTAGCTATAAGAGCTTTGTGTTGAACTATAAAATGCAAGGGATGAACAAGTCACCCGGCGAGTTATTCGCGATGCTGAAAGCCGCAGAGTCAGAACTCCGGCAAGAGCATCAAGTGTTGATGGTCAATAAGACCACTAGTTTCAAGAGAAACGGCAAAGGCAAGAAGGTAACTCCAAGAAGAGCGGCAAGCCCGTTGCCAATCCGCTGAAGAAACCCAAGGCTGGACCTAAGCCTGAAATAGAGTGTTATTATTTCAAGGGACTGGGTCACTCGAAGCGCAACTGCCCCAAGTATCTGGCTGATAAGAAGGCGGCCAAGGAAAAATCAGGTATATTCGATATACATGTTATTGACGTGTACTTAACCAAGTCTCGTAGTAGTGCCTGGGTATTCGATACCGGTTGTGTTGCTCATATTTGCAACTCGAAACAGGAACTGCGGAATAAATGAAGGCTGGCGAAAGACGAAGTGACGATTGATACGTCTCAAACGTATCTATAATTTTTGATGGTTTCATGTTGTTATCTTGTCATCTTTGGCTGTTTTGTGTACCTTTTATATCTTTTTTGGGACTAACTTATTAATTTAGTGCCAAGTGTCAGTTCCTGTTTTTCTGTGTTTTTGGCTCTTTTCAAATCTGATTTTGGAATGGAGTCCAAACGGAATAAAACCCCCGAAATAAATTTTTTCCCGAACGGAAGAAGATCAGGGGGCTTGAGGGCCAAGGCAGGAGAGCTACAGGGGGCCAACAAGCCCTGTAGCCGCCACCAGGGGGCGGCGGCTACTAGGCTTGTGGCCTCCCTAGCGCCCCCCTGACCTAGCTCCTTCATCTATATATTCCCTAAAATACAGAAAAAAATCAGGGAATCCACAAAAACACTATTCCGCCACTTCAAGCTTCCGTTTCCGCGAGATCTCATCTGGAGACCTTTCCCGGTGCCCTACCGGAGGGGACTTTGGAGTTGGAGGGCTTCTACATCAACATCATCGCCCCTCCAATGACTCGTGAGTAGTTTGCTTCATACCTACGGGTCCGTAGTTAGTAGCTAGATGGCTTCTTCTCTCTCTTGGATCTTCAATACAAAGTTCTTCATGATCTTCATGGAGATCTATCTGAAGTAATCCTCTTTGGCGGTGTGTTTGTCGAGATCCGGTGAAATGTGGATTTGTGATCAGATTATCTATGATATATATTTGTGTCTTTGCCGATTTCTTATATGCATGATTTGATATCCTTGTAAGTCTCTCCGAGTCTTGGGTTTTGTTTGGCCAACTAGATCTATGATTCTTGCAATGGGAGAAGTGCTTGGTTTTGGGTTCATACCGTGTGGTGACCTTTCCCAGTGACAGAAGGGGCAGCAAGGCACACATCATGTTGTTGCCATCAAGGGTAACAAGATGGGCTTTTATCGTAGATATGAGATTGTCCATCTACATCATGTCCTCTTGCTTAGGGCGTTACTTTGTTCTTTTGGACTTAATACACTAGATGCATGCTGGATAGCGATCGAAGTGTGGAGTAATAGTAGTAGATGCAGAAAGTATCGGTCTACTTGTTTTGGACGTGATGCCTATAGATATAATCATTGCCATAGATGACGTCACGACTTTGCGCGGTTCTATCAATTGCTCGACAGTAATTTGTTCACCCACCGTCTACTTGCTTTCATGAGAGAAGCCACTAGTGAACACTACAGCCCCCGGGTCTATTCACACCTATTGTTTCCACTTTCGCTTTCACTTTGCTTTGTTACTTTGTTGCTTTCAGTTCTCACTTGGCAAACAATCTATAAGGGATTGACATCCCCTTCATAGCGTTGGGAGAAATCTCTTTGTGTTGTGCAGGTACTTGTGATATTCCTTCACTGGATCAATACCTTGGTTCTCAATACTGAGGGAAATACTTACCGCCGCTGTGCTATGTCACCCTTTCTGCTTCGAGGGAACACCAACGCAAGGCTCCAAGGCCACGGGGGAATCATTTGCATATTTGCCAAGGAAGTCCCTAAAGGCGTAGCCGTAGCAGAAGGATTCCTGGTGCCGTTGCTGAGGAGTATCAAGACAAGAATAGTCTCCCGTCAGCACGTGTTTCTGGCGCCGTTGGAAGGTCTTTTGTTGCAGTAGCAAAAGTATTTCTAGCGCTGTTGCCGGGGAAGGAGAGATCTATCCAAGTAGGTCTCACAAACTCATCTCTTGCATTTACCTTTTTTGCCAGTTGCCTCTCATTTTCCTCTCCCCCACTTCACATTTGCCGTTTTCATTTGCCTTTTTGCCTTTCTCCTTTGCCGTTTTCATTTTCCTTTCTCATTTTCCTTTTTTGTTTGCCTTTTTGTTCGCCTTTTTTCTCGCTTGCTTTCTGTTCGCTTGTTTGCCAAGTGCCTTCAATATGCTTGCATCTTCGCTTGTTGAAAATCTAGTGATATGGATCCTCACCCACTTGCTAATCTCTTTAAGAGATCCAATTATGTTGATCCAATTGCTAGTGAGTTGAGTGCACTTGACTATCTTTATGGAGTTTTGCTTGGGATGCGTGAATCTGAAAATTGTGATGAAGAAATTTATGAAGCGATTCACGAGGGTTCCTTGAATGAAAAGCATGATTCCAATGGTTTCACTATAAATCCTATTAGTGTCAATCATGCTAAAGATATGCAAAACCCTAAGCTTGGGGATGCTAGTTTTGCTATGTCCTCTACTTGTTGCAATGATCATGAATGGGGTGATGATATTTCTTATGATCTCGAAAATTTATTTAAGCCTCATGATGAATATGGTTTTTGCAATAAGATTGAAAGTGGGTTTGGAGACGTCATGACTTTTGTTGATGATAATCCCACTATTTTTGAAGAGCGTCAACTTTGCATGCATGTGGATCATGAAAAGAATATCATATTTGATAGTTACATTGTTGAATTCGAATATGATCCCACATGTAATTATTATGAGAGAGGAAAATATGGTGGTAGAAACTTTCATATCACTAAATCACCTCTCGTTATGTTGAGATTGGTATTGTCTCTTTCTTCTTCCTTGCATTTGGTAACTATTGGTTGTCTTGCCAATTTGTTTCCCTATAAAATGCATATGCATAGGAAGTATGTTAGACTTAGATTCCATCACCTTTTGCCTAGCTAAGGGCGTTAAACAATAGCGCTTGTTGGGAGGCAACCCAACGAATCTATCCTTTTTCTTTCTGTTTTGTGTTTTCCAGACTTTCATAATTCTATTATGATTGTGTTTTTTGTGTTTCTTTTGCGTTTGTGCCAAGTAAAACCGTTATGATTAGTCTTGGGGATGATCGTTTGGTCATGCTGGAAAAGACAGAAACTTTCTGCTCACGAAAAGAATTTTCGTTTTTTTTCTGTAAGAGATTTTGAGTTGATTTTTTTTGCTGCTGATTACTACGCAAATTCTTCAGACTGTCGTAATTTTTCAGAACTTTGGAAGTACCAGAAGTATACGAAGTATACAGATTTCTACAGACAGGTCTGCTGTTAACAGATTCTGTTTTTGTTGAGTAGGTTGCTTATTTTGATGAAACTATGGATAGTATCGAGGGGTATTAGCCATAGAAGATTGAAAAAACAGTAACCAAACATCAGCATAAGTAGAATTTAAGTTTGGTACAGTACCTAAGGAAGTGGTGGTTTGCTTTCTTATACTACGGTTATCACGAGTTTCTGTTTAAGTTTCGTGTTGTGAAGTTTTCTAGTTTTGGGTCAAGTTCTTATGGACAAAGAGATAAATAGTGGCAAGATCTCAAGCTTGGGGATTCCCAAGGCACCCCAAGAGATTCAAGGATGCCGTAAAAGCCTAAGCTTGGGATGCCCCGGGAAGGCATCCCCTCTTTCGTCTTCAATCCATCGGTAACGTTACTTGGGGCTATATTTTTATTCACCCCATGTTATGTGTTTTGCTTGGAGCGTCTTGTATCGTAGGAGTCTTTTATTTTTGTTGTGTCACAATCATCCTTGCTGCACACCTAGAGATAGAGACATGCACTCACCGTGATTTTGTCGAGCTTCACTTATATCCTTTGGTAGACAATTCAGCTCACATGTGCTTCACTTATATCTGTTGAGCTAGTTGATTTTGCTCCATGTGCTTCACTTATATATTTTAGAGAACAGCGGTGCGTGCCTTGGTAGTTGATCTATGCTTTGAAAGTAGTCTCAAAAGGGGTAGTTATCCAAAGGGATATGAAAACTTCCACCTTCATGTGCATTGAATAGTTAGAGAAGTTTGATTCATCTCAATTAGTTTTGAGTGGTGGTTGTGGTAATATTGAAGTTATGCTAGTAAGGTGTTGTGGATCTAGAAATACTTGTGTTGAAGTTAGTGATTCCCGTAGCATGCACGTATGGTGAACCGCTATGTGATGAAGTATGAGCATGATTAGTCTATTGATTGGCATCCTTTGTGTGGCGGTCGAGATCGCGCGATGGTTTGTACCTACCAACCCTTCCCCTAGGAGTATGCGTTGAATGCTTTGTTTCGATTACTACTAAAACTTTTGCAACAAGTATATGAGTTCTTCATGACTAATGTTGAGTCCATGGTTTCGATGCACTTTCACCTTCCACCATCACTATCTTCTTAGTGTCGTGCAACTTTTGCCGGTGCACAAAACCCACCATTAGCCTCCCTCAAAAAGCCACCATACCTACCTACCATGGCTTTTTCAAAGTCATTCCGAGATATATTTCCATGCAACTACCACCATGACATGTGCCACCACTTCTACATTGCCATTGCATGATCATAAGATTGCTAGCATGATGTATCCATTAATGTCTATGCCATGCTAGATCATTGTCACGGTACAATACCGAAGGCATTCCATATAGAATCATAATTGCTCTAAGTTTTGAGTTGAAAGTGTGATGATCATCATTGATGGAGCATTGTCCCATGTGAGGAAATAAAAGAGGCCAAAGATGCCCGGCAAAATAGTAATAAAAAAAAGAGGCCAAAGAGCCCACCAAAAAATGATGAGAGAAAAAGAGAGAAGGGACAATGCTACTATCCTTCCACACTTGTGCTTATTAAGCACCATGATCTTCATGATTGAGAGTCTCTCGTTTTACCACCACCATATAGCTAGTGGGAAATTTTCATTACATAACTTGGCTTGTATATTCCAATGATAGGCTTCCTCTAATTTGGCTTAGGTCTTCGTGAGAAAGCAGGTTGGATGCACACCCACTAGTTTTCTTTAAGAGCTTTCACATACTCTTAGCTCTAGTGCATCATTTGTATGGCAATCCATACTCATTCACATTGATATCTATTGATGAGCATCTCCACAGCTCATTGATATGCCTAGTTAATGTGACCATCTTCTCCTTGTTTGTCTTGCAACCTCCACCACACTCCACACCACTTATAGTGCTAAAACCATGGCTCACGCTCATGTATTGCGTGAGAGTTGAAAAGATTTGAGAAAGTAAAGGTGTGAAAACAATTACTTGGCCAATACCGGGGTTGTGCATGATTTAAATTCGTTGTGCAATGATGATAGAGCATAGCCAGACTATATGCTTTTGTAGGGATAACTTTCTTTTGGCCTTGTTATTTTGAAAGTTCATGATTACCTTGCTAGTTTGCTTGAAGTATTATTGTTTCACACATCAATAGCAAACTATTGTTTTGAATCTAATGGATCTGAACATTCACGTCACATAAGAGGAGTTACAAAGGACATCTATGCTAGGTAGCATGAAAGCATCAAAAAATCATTCTTTATCACTTCCCTACTCGAGGACGAGCAGGAGTTAAGCTTGGGGATGCTTGATACGTCTCAAACGTATCTATATTTTTTGATGGTTTCATGTTGTTATCTTGTCATCTTTGGATGTTTTATGTACCTTTTATATCTTTTTTGGGACTAACTTATTAATTGAGTGCCAAGTGCCAGTTCCTGTTTTTTCTGTGTTTGTGGCTCTTTTCAGATCTGATTTTCGAACGGAGTCCAAACAAAATAAAATCCCCGAAATAAATTTTTCCCGAACGGAAGAAGATCAGGGGGCTCGAGGGCCAAGGCAAGAGAACTACAGGGGGCCCAAAAGCCCTGTAGCCGCCACCAAGGGGTGGTGGCGGCTACCGGGCTTGTGGCCTCCCTGGCGCCCCCTAACCTAGCTCCTTCGCCTATATATTCCCTAAAATACATTAAAAAAATCAGGGAATCCACGAAAACACTTTTCCGCTGCCGCAAGCTTCTGTTTCCGCGAGATCTCATCTGGAGACCCTTCCCGGTGCCCTGCCGGAGGGGACTTTGGAGTTGGAGGGCTTCTACATCAACATCATCGCCCCTCCAATGACTCATGAGTAGTTCGCTTCAGACCTACGGGTCCGTAGTTAGTAGCTAGATGGCTTCTTCTCTCTCTTGGATCTTCAATACAAAGTTCTCCATGATCTTCATGGAGATCTATCCGATGTAATCCTCTTTGGCGGTGTGTTTGTCAAGATCCGATGAATTGTGGATTTGTGATCAGATTATCTATGATATATATTTGAGTCTTTGCTGATTTCTTATATGCATGATTTGATATCCTTGTAAGTCTCTCCGAGTCTTGGGTTTTGTTTGGCCAACTAGATCTATGATTCTTGCAATGGGAGAAGTGCTTGGTTTTGGGTTCATACCGTGTGGTGACCTTTCCCAGTGACAGAAGGGGCAGCAAGGCACACATCGTGTTGTTGCCATCAAGGGTATAAAGATGGGATTTTATCGTAGATATGAGATTGTCCATCTACATCATGTCATCTTGCTTAAGGCGTTACTCTGTTCTTTTGGACTTAATACACTAGATGCATGCTGGATAGCGGTCGAAGTGTGGAGTAATAGTAGTAGATGCGGAAAGTATCGGTCTACTTGTTTTGGACGTGATGCCTATAGATATAATCATTGCCATAGATTACGTCACGACTTTGCGCAGTTCTATCAATTGCTCGACAGTAATTTGTTCACCCACCGTCTACTTGCTTTCATGAGAGAAGCCACTAGTGAACATTACGGCCCCCGGGTCTATTCACACCTATCGTTTCCACTTTCGCTTTCACTTTGCTTTGTTACTTTGTTGCTTTCAGTTCTCAATTGGAAAACAATCTATAAGGGATTGACAACCCCTTCATAGCATTGGGAGCAAGCTCTTTGTGTTTGTGCAGGTACTTGTGATATTCCTTCACTGGATCGATACCTTGGTTTTCAGAACTGAGGGAAATACTTATCGCCGCTGTGCTACATCACCCTTTCCGCTTCGAGGGAACACCAACGCAAGGCTCCAAGGCCACGGGGGAATCCTTTGCATATTTTCCAAGGAAGTCCCTAAAGGCGTGGCCGTAGCAGAAGGATTACCGTGCCGTTGCTGAGGAGTATCAAGACAAGAATAGTCTCCTGTGAGCACGTGTTTCTGGCGCCGTTGGAAGGTCTTTTGTTGCAGTAGCAACGATGCACGTGGGAAATGGTTCCAAGGTTGATACAATCGCCGTCGGCACAATTTCACTTCAGTTACCATCAGGATTAGTTATGAATTTAAATAATTGTTATTTAGTGCTTGCGTTAAGCAAGACGATTACTTGTTTAAGTCACACAATAATGGTTGTTCTATTTCTATGAGTAATATCTTTTATGGCCATGCACCCACTGTGAGAGGATTGCTCATATTGAATCTTGATAGCGATGATACACTTATATATAACATTGAGACCAAAAGAGTTAGAGTTAACAATGATAGCACCATGTTTTTGTGGCAGTGCCGCTTAGGTCATATTGGTATAAAGCGTATGAAGAAACTCCATTCCGGTGGACTTTTGGAGTCACTTGACTTTGATTCACTTGACACGCGCGAACCATGCCTCATGGGCAAGATGACTAAGACTCCGTTCTCCAGAACAATGGAGCATGCAAGTGACTTGTTGGACATCATACATACCGATGTGTGCGGTCCGATGAGTGTGGAGGCGCACGGCAGATATCGTTATTTTCTCACCTTCACTCACGATTTGAGTAGATATGGTTATGTCTACTTGATGAAGCACAAGTCTGAAACGTTTGAGAAGTTCAAGCAATTTCGGAGTGAAGTTTAAAATCATCATAACAAGAAGATCAAGGTCCTACGGTCTGATCGTGGGGGTGAATATCTGAGTTTCGAGTTTGGTGCTCACTTAAGACAATGTGGAATTGTTTCACAGTGGACACCGCCTGGAACACCACAACATAATGGTGTGTCCGAATGTCGTAATCCTACTTTATTAGAGATGGTGCGATCTATGATGTCTCTTACCGATTTGCCATTATCGTTTTGGGGTTATGCATTAGAGACAGCTGCATTCACTTTAAATAGGGCACCATCAAAATCCGTTGAGACGACACCATACGAAATGTGGTATGGCAAAAAACCGAAGTTGTCATTTCTTAAAGTTTGGGGATGTGATGCTTATGTCAAAAAGCTTCAGCCTCAAAAGTTGGAACCCAAAGCGGAAAAGTGCGTCTTCATAGGTTACCAAAAAGAGACAGTTGGGTACACCTTCTATCTCAAATCCGAGGGCAAAGTGATTGTTGCTAAAAACGGAGCTTTTCTTGAGATGGAGTTTCTCTCGAAAGAATTGAGTGGGAGGAAGATAGAACTTGATGAGGTTGTCGAACCTCTAATACCTCTGGATGGTGGCGCAGGGCAATGGGAAACCCCTGTCGTTGCAACGCCGGTTGAGGAGGAAGTTGATGATGATGATCATGAAACTTCGGATCAAGTTCCTATCGGACCTTGTAGGTCTACAAGATCACGTACTGCTCCTCAGTGGTACGGTAATCCTGTCTTAACAATTATGTTGTTGGACAAAAATGAACATGCGAATTATGAAGAAGCAATGGTGGGCCCGGATTCCAACAAATGGCTGGAGGCCATGAAGTCCAAGATAGGATCCATGTACGAGAACAAAGTGTGGACTTTGGAAGTACTACCTGAAGGCCGCAAGGCTATTCAGAACAAATGGATCTTTAAGAAGAAGACGGACGCAAACGGTAATGTGACCGTTTATAAAGATCGACTTGTGGCAAAGGGTTTTCACAAGTTCAAGGACTTGACTACGATGAGACGTTCTCACCAGTAGCGATGCTTAAGTCCGTCCGAATCATGTTAGCAATAGCTGCATTTTTCGATTATGAAATTTGGCACATGGATGTCAAAACGGCGCTCCTTAACGGTTTTCTTCAGGAAGAGTTGTATATGATGCAACCTGAAGGTTTTGTCGATCCAAAGAATGCTAACAAAGTGTGCAAGCTCCGGTGATCCATTTATGGACTGGTGCAAGCATCTCGGAGTTGGAATAAACGCTTTGATGAGGTGATCGAAGCATTTGGGTTTATACAAGTGGTTGGAGAATCTTGTATTTACAAGAAAGTGAGTGGGAGCTCTGTGGTGTTTCTAATATTATATGTGGATGACATATTGCTGATTGGAAACAACGTGGAGTTTTTGGAGAGCATAAAGGATTACTTGAATAAAAGTTTCTCTATGAAGGACCTAGGACAAGCTGCTTACATTCTAGGCATTAAGATCTATAGGGATAGATCGAGATGCGTCATAGGACTTTCACAAAGCACATACCTTGATAAAGTTTTGAAGAAGTTCAAAATGGATCAGTCCAAGAAGGGGTTCTTGCCAGTGTTACAAGGTATAAAATTGAGTAAGACTCAGTGCCCAACAACTACGGAAGATAGAGAACAAATGAGTTTCGTCCCCTATGCTGCAGTTGTAGGTTCTATCATGTATGCAATGATATGCACTAGACCAGACGTTAGCTTGGCCATAAGTATGGCAGTAAGGTTTCAGAGTAATCCAGAAGTGGATCACTGGACGGCGGTCAAGAATATTCTAAAGTACCTGAAAAGGACTAAGGAAATGTTTCTCGTTTATGGAGGTGATGAAGAGCTCGTTGTAAAAGGTTACGTCACGCAAGCTTTGACACTGATCCGGACGACTCTAAGTCGCAATCCGGATACGTATTTATTCTTAATGGGGGTGCGGTAAGCTGGTGCAGTTCCAAGCAAAGCGTCGTAGCAGATTCTACATGTGAAGCGGAGTACATGGCTACCTCGAAGGCAGCAAAGGAGGGTGTCTAGATGAAGCAGTTCATGATGGATCTTGGAGTTATGCCGAGCGCACTAAATCCAATAACTCTCCTCTATGACAACACTAGTGCCATTGCTCTAGCAAAGGAAGCAAGGTTTCACAAGAAGACCAGACACATCAAACGACGCTTCAACCTCATCCGCGACTACGCCGAAGGAGAGGACGTGAATATTTGCAAAGTGCGCACGGATCTGAATGTAGCAGACCCGCTGACTAAACCTCTTCCACGGGCAAAACATGATCAACACCAGAACTGTATGGGTGTTAGATTTATTACAATGTAAATTGCATGGCGATGTGAGGAGTAGATTATTGACTCTAGTGCAAGTGGGAGACTGTTGGAAATATGCCCTAGAGGCAATGATAAATAGTTATTATTATATTTCTTGTTTAAAGATAATCGTTTATTATCCATGCTATAATTGTATTGAATGAAAACATAGATATATGTGTGGATACATAGACAAAACAATGTCCCTAGCAAGCCTCTAGTTGGCTAACTAGTTGATCAATGATAGTCAAGGTTTTCTGGCTATATGCAAGTGTTATGACTTGATAACTAGATCACATCATTAGGAGAATCATGTAATGGACTAGACCCAAACTATGAACGTAGCATATTGATCGTGTCATTTTATTGCTATTGTTTTCTGCGTGTTAGGTATTTGTTCCTATGACCATGAGATCATATAACTCACTCGCATCGGAGGAATACCTTGTGTGCATCAAACGTCGCAACGTAACTGGGTGACTATAAAGGTGCTCTACACGTATCTCCGAAGGTGTCCGTTGAGTTAGTATAGATCAAGACAAGGATTTGTCACTCCGTGTGACGGAGAGGTATCTCGGGGCCCACTCGGTAATACAACATGACACACAAGCCTTGCAAGCAATGTGACTAAGTGTAAGTCACGGGATCTTGTATTACGGAACAAGTAAAGAGACTTGCGGGTAACGAGATTGAAATAGGTATGCGGATACCGACGATCGAATGTCGGGCAAGTAACATACCGAAGGACAAAGGGAATGACATACGGGATTATATGAATCCTTGACACTGAGGTTCAACCGATAAGATCTTCGGAGAATATGTAGGATCCAATATGGGCATCCTTGTCTCGCTATTGGATATTGACCGAGGAGTACCTCGGGGCATGTCTACATAGTTCTCGAACCCGCAGGGTCTGCACACTTAAGGTTCGATGATGTTTTAGTATAGTTGAGTTATATGTGTGGTTACCGAATATTGTTCGGAGTCCCGGATGAGATCACGGATGTCACGAGGGTTTTCAGAATCGTCCGGAAATAAAAGTTTATATATAGGATGGTTTCATTTGATCACCGGAAAGTTTCGGGCAATTCCGGTAGTGTACCGGGAGTGACGAATGGGTTCCGGGAGTTCACCGGGAGGGGCCCACACACCCGGGAGTGAGCCCAAGGCCCTAGGGTGGCGCCACAAGTCCTTAGTGGGCTTTTGGAGTCAGCCCAAGGAGCCCACGGCGCCACATAAGAAAATACCAAAAGAAAAGAAAAAGAAAAAGGAAAGAGGGAGGTGGGAAGGAAGAGGAGGACTCCTCCTTCCCAAACCGAATTGGAGGATGAGTCCTCCTCCTCCGTGGCGGCCGGCGCACCCTTGAGGCCTTGTGCCTCAAGGCTAGACCCTCCCCCTCCCTCCTATATATAGTGGTGGTTTAGGGCTTTTTGAGACACAACTTTGCCACGTGCAACTCTAGCCTAAACCACACAGTTTCACCTCTAGATCAGATTTCTGCGGAGCTTGGGCGGAGCCCTGCAGGAGTAGATCATTGATGACCCACAAGTGTAGGGGATCTATCATAGTCCTTTCGATAAGTAAGAGTGTCGAACCCAACAAGGAGCAGAAGGAACTGACAAGTGGTTTTCAGCAAGGTATTCTCTGAAAGCACTGAAATTATCGGTAACAGCTAGTTGTGTGATAAGATGATTCGTAGCAAGTAGCAAGTAACAATAGTAACAAAGGTGCAACAAAGTGGCCCAATCCCTTTTGTAGCAAGGGACAAGCCTGGACAAACTCTTATAGGAGGTAAAGCACTCCCGATGACACATGGGAATTTATGTCAAGCTAGTTTTCATCATGTTCATATGATTCACGTTAGCTACTTTGATAGTTTGATATGTGGGTGGACCGGTGCTTGGGTGCTGCCCTTACTTGGACAAACGTCCCACTTATGATTAACCCCTCTCGCAAGCATCCGCAACTACGAAAGAAGAATTAAGACAAAGTCTAACCATAGCATTAAACTAGTGGATCCAAATCAGCCCCTTACGAAGCAACGCATAAACTAGGGTTTAAGCTTCTGTCACTCTAGCAACCCATCATCTACTTACTACTTCCCAATGCCTTCCTCTAGGCCCAAATAATGGTGAAGTGTTTTGTAGTCGACGTTTGATACGTCTCCAATGTATCTATAATTTTTGATGGTTCCATGCTATTATCTTGTCATCTTTGGATGTTTTGTACGCATGAATATGCTATTTTATATCTTTTTTGGGAATAACCTATTAACTCAGTGCCAAGTGCCAGTTCATGTTTTTTTCGTGTTTTTGACCTTTTTCAGAGGAGAATATTGAATGGAGTCCAAACGGAATAAAACCTGCGGAATGATTTTTTCCAGAACAGAAGACACGCAAGAGAGCTGAGAACCACGGAAGAGAGCCACGAAAGTACTTTTCACCGCCGCAAGCTTCTGTATCCGCAAGATCCCATCTGAGGCACGTTCTGGTGCCCTGCCGGAGGGGGGATTCGAACACGGAGGGCTTCTCCATAAACACCATTGCCTCTCCGATGATGCGTGAGTAGTTCACCATAGACCTTTGGGTCCATAGCTAGTAGCTAGATGGCTTCTTCTCTCTCTTGGATCTTCAATACAAAGTTCTCCATGATCTTCATGGAGATCTATCTGATGTAATCCTCTTTTGCGGTGTGTTTGTTGAGATCCGATGAATTGTCGATTTATGATCAGATTATCTATGAATCTTACTTGAGTTTCTTCTGATCTCTTATATGCATGATTTCATATCCTTGTAATTCTCTTCGAGTTGTGGGTTTCGTTTGGCCAACTTGATCTATAATTCTTGCAATGGGGGAAGTTCTTGGTTTTGGGTTCATACCATGCGGTGACCTCACCCAGTGACAGAAGGGGTAGTGAGGCACATATTGTGTTGTTTCCATCAAGGGTAAAAAGATGGGGTTCATATATATTGCATGAATTTATCCCTCTACATCATGTCAGATTGCTTAAGGCGTGATACGTCTCCAACATATCTACAATTTTTGATGGTTTCAATCTATTATTTTGTCAAACTTTGGATGTTTTGCATGCCTTTTATTTATTTTTTGGGACTAACTTATTAACTCAGTGGCAAGTGCCAGTTCCTGTTTTTCCATGTTTTTGACCCCTTTCAGAGGAATTTTGAAACGGAGTCCAAACGGAAGAAAATCCCCGAAAACATTTTTTCTGGAACGGAAGAAGATCGGAGAACTTGGGAGCCAAGCCAGAAGAGCCCCAGGGGCCCCCACAAGCCCACAACCCGCGGCCAGGGAGGTCGCGCCATCCAGGCTTGTGGGCCCCCTAGAGGTCCCGTGACCTAGATCTTGCGCCTATATATTCCCAAATATTCCCAAAAAAATCAGGGGAGCATCGTAATCACTTTTCCGCCACCACAAGCTTCTATCTCCGCAAGATCCCATCTGGGGCACATCCTGGTGCCCTGCCGGAGGGGGATTCGGACACGGAGGGCTTCTCCATCAACACCATGACCTCTCCGATGATGCGTGAGTAGTTCACCATAGACCTACGGGTCCATAGCTAGTAACTAGATGGCTTCTTCTCTCTCTTGGATCTTCAATACAAGGTTCTCCATGATCTTCATGGAGATCTATTCGATGTAATCTTCTTTTGCGGTGTGTTTGTCGAGATCCGATGAATTGTGGATTTATGATCAGATTATCTATGAATCTTATTTGAGTTTCTTCTGATATCTCTTTTGCATGATTTCATATCCTTGTAATTCTCTTCGAGTTGTGGGTTTTGTTTGGACAACTTGATCTATGATTCTTGCAATGGGAGAAGTGCTTGGTTTTGGGTTCATACCGAGCGGTGACCTCATCCAGTGACAGAAGGGGTAGCGAGGCACGCATCATGTTGTTGCCATCAAGGGTAAGAAGATGGGGTTTTTATCATTGGTTTGAGTTTATCCCTCTACATCATGTCATCTTGCTTAAGGTGTTACTCTGTTCATCATGAACTCAATACACTAGATGCATGCTGGATAGCGGTCGATGTGTGGAGTAATAGTAGTAGATGCAGAAAGTATCGGTCTACTTGTCTCGGACGTGATGCCTATATGTATGATCATTGCCTTAGATATCGTCATGACTTTGCGCGGTTCGATCAATTGCTCGACAGTAATTTGTTCACCCACCGTAATATTTTCTATTTTGACAGAAGCCTCTAGTGAACACTATGGCCCCCGGGTCTACTTCACACCATATTTTCAGCCTTACTCTTTTACTTCGTTGCACTTTCCACCTTCAGATCTCACTTTGCAATCAATGTTGAAGGGATTGACAACCCCTTTATAGCGTTGGGCGCAAGCTCTTTTGTGTTTGCGCACGTACTCTGGACTTGACGAGATTCTCCTACTGGATTGATACCTTGATTCTCAAAATGAGGGAAATACTTACTGCTCCTGTGCCGCATTGCCCTTTCCTCTTCAAGGGAAAAACCAACGCAAGCCAAGTCTCCGTCAACGTGCCAATTTCTGGCGTTGTTGTTTGAGAAGTAGCAGGGTGGACCGATGCTTGGGTGCTGCCCATATTTGGACAAACGTCCCACTTATGATTAGCCCCTCTCGCAAGCATCCGCAACTACGAAAGAAGAATTAAGACAAAGTCGAACCATAGCATTAAACTAGTGGATCCAAATCAGCCCCTTACGAAGCAACACATAAACTAGGGTTTAAGCTTCTGTCACTCTAGCAACCCATCATCTAATTTTTACTTCCAAATGCCTTCTCTAGGCCCAAATAATGGTGAAGTGTTATGTAGTCGACGTTCACATAACACCACTAGAGGAAAGACAACATACAACGCATCAAAATATCGAACGAATACCAAATTCACATGACTACTTATAGCAAGACTTATCCCATGTCCTCAGGAACAAAAGTGACTACTCACAAAGCATAATTATGTTCATAACCAGAGAGGTATTGAATAGCATCAAGGATCTGAACGTATAATCTTCCACCGAGTAATCCAACTACCATCAACTACAAAGAGTAAATAACACTACTAGCAACCTTACAAGTACCAACCGGAGTCGCGAGACAGAGATTGGTTACAAGAGATGAACTAGGGTTTGGAGGTGTGATGGTGCTGATGAAGATTTTGATAATGACGAGTCCCCTCCGATGAGAGGAGTGTTCGTGATGACGATGGCGACGATTTCCCCCTCCGGGAGGGAAGTTTCCCCGGCACGACGACCCTGCCGGAGCTCTAGATTGGTTCTGCTCAAGTTCCGCCTCGTGGCGGCGACGATTCCTCCCGAAGGCCTCCTCTTCATTTTTTTGGAACGAAACCCTCCTTATAGCAAAATAGGGGAGCCAGAGGGCCAACAGGGAGCCCACAAGCCCCCTAGGCACGGCCAGGGGGTAGGCCGCGCCTAGCAGGCTTGTGGCCTCGTGGTGGCTCCCCTCTGGTACTTCTTTCGCCCAGTATTTTTTATAAATTCCAAAATAATTCCTCGTTGATTTTCACGGCTTTTGCAGTTGCACAGAATAGGTATCTCAAACTTGCTCCTTTTTCAGGCCAGAATTCCAGCTGCCGGCATTCTCCCTCTTCATGTAAACCTTGCAAAATAAGAGAGAAAAGGCATAAATATTGTACTGTGAAGTGTAATAACAGCCCATAAAGCGATAAATATAAACATAAAAGCATGATGCAAAATTGACGTATCATAGTGTTATCAAAAACATACATCATTAAATCCTGGGGCTATTAAAAGCGTGAAGGTGAATAGTAACTTATTTTGACAACTCGTGTGACGAAAAGTCACAATAATAAGTAATTAGTAAAACTCTAGTCGCGTCTTGAGGCCACTTTCCCCGGGGCACGTTCCATCATCAACAGAGATTGTGTCCCGCATTTAAAGGGATTTCGATTTAAATGACTTTAGCCAATCTACGCACTTACTAACGGTGTGGTTGTTTCGGGAAGTGGAGGAGCTGGTGGCGTGGTAGGGTGAAACCCTTGGTTTCGCGGCCTCCCTTTTAAAAAGGGGAAAAGATCTAAATCCCACCACATGCATTCCAATGTTGGAAATATGCCCTATAGGCAATGATAAATAGTTATTATTATATTTCCTGTTTAAAGATAATCATTTATTATCCATGCTATAATTGTATTGAATGAAAACATAGATACATGCGTGGATACATAGACAAAACAATGTCCCTAGCAAGCCTCTAGTTGGCTAGCCAGTTGATCAATGATAGTCAAGGTTTTCTGGCTATATGCAAGTGTTGTCACTTGATAACTGGATCACATCATTAGGAGAATCATGTGATGGACTAGACCCAAACTATGAACGTAGCATATTGATCGTGTCATTTTATTGCTATTGTTTTCTGTGGGTCAAGTATTTGTTCCTATGACCATGAGATCATATAACTCACTCGCACCGGAGGAATACCTTGTGTGCATCAAACGTCACCACGTAACTGGGTGACTATATAGGTGCTCTACAGGTATCTCCGAAGGTGTCCGTTGACTTAGTATGGATCAAGACTAGGATTTGTCACTCCGTGTGACGGAGAGGTATCTCGGGGCCCATTCTGTAATAGAACATCACACACAAGCCTTGCAAGCAATGTGACTAAGTGTAAGTCACGGGATCTTGTATTACGGAACGAGTAAAGAGACTTGCCGGTAACGAGATTGAAATAGGTATGCGGATACCGACGACCGAATCTCGGGCAAGTAACATACCGAAGGACAAAGGGAATGACATACTGGATTATATGAACCTTGACACTGAGGTTCAACCGATAAGATCTTCGGAGAATATGTAGGATCCAATATGGGCATCCAGGTCCCTCTATTGGATATTGACCGAGGAGTGCCTCGGGGCATGTCTACATAGTTCTCGAACCCGCAGGGTCTACACACTTAAGGTTCGATGATGTTTTAGTATAGTTGAGTTATATGTGTGGTTGCCGAATTTTGTTCGGAGTCCCGGATGAGATCAAGGACGTCACGAGGGTTTCTAGAATGGTCCGGAAACGAATATTGATATATAGGATGGTTCCATTTGGTTACCGGAAGGTTTCGGGCAATTCCGGCAGTGTACCGGGAGTGATGAATGGGTTCCGGGAGTTCACCGGGAGGAGCTCACCCACCCGGGAGTGAGCCCAAGGGCATAGGGTGGCGCCACAAGTCCCTAGTGGGCTGGTGGAGTCAGCCCAAGGGGCCCATGGCGCCACTTATAGAAATATCAAAACGAAAAGAAAAAGAAAAGGAAAAAGGGGAGGTGGGAAGGAAGGAGTGGACTCCTTCCCCCCAAACCGAATTGGGGTGGGAGTCCACCTCCCCCTTGGCCGGCACACCCCTTGAGGGCTTGGCCCTCACGGCAAGCCTCCTCCCCCCTCCCTCCTATATATAGTGGTGATTTAGGGCTGATTTGAGACAACTTTTGCCACGTGCAACTCAGATCTAGACACCATAGTTTTACCTCTAGATCGTATTTCATCGGAGCTCGAGCGGAGCCCTGTAGGAGTAGATCGTCACCACCAGCGGAGCGCCGTCACGCTACCTGAGAACTCATCTACTTCTCCGTCTTGCTTGCTGGATCAAGAAGGACGAGATCATCGTCGAGCTGTGCTGAATGCGGAGGTCTCGTCCGTTCGGCACTAGATCGGAACGGATAGTGGGACGGATTGCAGGACAATTCGTGGGACGGTTCGTGGGGCTCATCGAGAGACGTGAAGACGTTCCACTACATCAACCGTGTTTCTTAACGCTTCCTGTTATGCGATCTACAAGGGTACGTAGATCCAAATCTCCTCTCGTAGATGGACATAACCATGATAGGTCTTCGTGTGCGTAGGAGATTTTTTGTTTCCCATGCAACGTTCACCAACAGTGGCATCATCAGCAAGGTTCATGCGTAGATGTTATATCGAGTAGAACACAGAGGGTTTTCTGGACGGTGACGTTCGATTTGCTGCCCTCCTTAGTCTTTTCTCGATTCAGCGGTATTGTTGGATTGAAGCGGCCCGGACCGACATTATTTGTACGCTTAGGAAAGACTAGTTTCATCGATTGACATGCAACCTCGTTGCATAAAGATGACTGGCGGGTGTCGGTTTCTTAACCTTTAGTTGAATTGGTTTTGACCGAGGCGGTCCTTGGAGAGGTTAAATAGCAATTTGCACATCTCCGTTGTGGTTTTTGCGTAAGTAAGATGCGATCATACTAGATACCCATAGCAGCCACGTAAAACATGCAACAACAAATTAGAGGACGTCTAACTTGTTTTTGTAGGGTATGCTTGTGATATGATATGGCCAATGACGTGATGTGATATATTGGATGTATGAGATGATCATATTGTAATAGTTTATATCGACTTGCACGTCGGTGGTACGGCAACCGGCATGAGCTATAGTGTTGTCTTTAAACTAACGTTTTTGTTTGCAGATGTGTTTAGTATATTTCTAGGACGTAGCTTTAGTAGTAATAGCATAAGTAGCACGACAACCACGATGGCGACACGTTTATGGAGATCATGGTGTGGCGCCGGTGACAAGAAGATCGTGTCGGTTGTTTGGTGATGGAGATCAAGAAGCACATGATGATGGCCATATCATGTCACTTATGAATTGCATGTGATGTTAATCCTTTTATGCACCTTATTTTGCTTAGAACGATGGTAGCATTATAAGGTGATCTCTCACTAAAATTTCAGGACGAAATTGTGTTCTCCCCAACTGTGCACCGTTGCTACAGTTCGTCGTTTCGAGACACCACGTGATGATCGGGTGTGATAGACTCAACGTTCACATACAACGGATGCAAAACAGTTGCACACGCAGAACACTCGGGTTAAGCTTGACGAGCCTAGTATGTGCAGACATGGCCTCGGAACACATGAGACCGAAAGGTCGAGCATGAATCGTAGCTCTATTTAGCCTCTTTCGTCCGGAACACATGAGACCGAAAGGCTTGTGGGGCCCATGTTGCTCCACCGCCTCTAATGTCAGCTCTATTTAGCCTCTTTCGTCCGGAACACATGAGACCGAAAGGCTTGTGGGGCCCATGTTGCTCCACCGCCTCCAATCTCAACTCTATTTAGCCTCTTTCGTCCGGAAAAAATCAAGGAGAAGAGTTCATCGCGTTTTACGATACAGAGGCGCCGCCACCTCGTGTTCTTCCTCTGGAGGGCAGATCTGGAGTCCGTTCTGGGCTCCGGAGAGGGGAAATCGTCGCCATCGTCATCATCAACCTTCCTTTATCGCCAATTCCATGATGCTCTTCACCGTTCGTGAGTAATCTCATCGTAGGCTTGCTGGACGGTGATGGGTTGGATGAGATCTATCATTTAATCAAGTTAGTTTTGACGGGGACTGATCCCTAGTATCCACTATGTTTTGAGATTGATGTTGCTACTACTTTGCCATGCTTAATGCTTGTCACTAGGGCCCGAGTGCCATGATTTCAAATCTGAACCTATTATGTTGTCACCAATATATGTGTGTTCTTGATCCTATCTTGCAAGTTGTAGTCACCTACTATGTGTTATGACCCGGCAACCCCGGAGTAACAATAGCCGGAACCACTCCCGGAGATGACCATAGTATGAGGAGTTCATGTATTCACCAAGTGTTAATGCGTTGGTCCGGTTCTTTATTAAAAGGAGAACCTTAATATCCCGTAGTTTCCATTAGGACCCCGCTGCCACGGGAGGGATGGACAATAGATGTCATGCAAGTTCTATTCCCTAAGCACGTATGACTACATACGGAACACATGCCTACATTAGATTGACGAACTGGAGCTAGTTACATATCTCTCCGTGTTATAACTGTTGCATGATGAATAACATCCGGCATAATCATCCATCACCGATCCAATGCCTACGAGTCTTTTCCTACTGGTCCTTGCTACATTACTTTTCTGCTACTGCTGTCACTGCTGCTACTCTTACTCTGTTGCTACTGTTGTTACTCTGCAGCTACTGTTGTTACTTTGCTGCTACTGGTTATTGTTGCTACTGCTGTTATCATACTACCTTGCTACTGATACTTTGTTGTAGATACTAAATCTTTCAGGTGTGGTTGAATTGACAACTCAACTGCTAATACTTGAGAATATTCTTTGGCTTCCCCTTGAGTCGAATCAATAAATTTGGGTTGAATACTCTACCCTCGAAAACTGTTGCGATCCCCTATACTTGTGGGTTATCAAGACTATTTTCTGGCGTCGTTGCCGGGGAGGCCTAGCTCTATTCTCTGAGTCACTTGGGATTTACGTCTGTTGATCACTATGAGGAATCCGAGAGACCCAAAAACTAAAGTCTTGCCCTCAACTACGAGGACATGTAAGGAACTGCCATCTAGCTCTGCACTTGATTCACCTTCAGTTATGAGTAAGTTTGCGACACCACCTCCTGCTAGGAATCTTGATATGTCGCGTGTGCTTGATGACGCTACTTCTGCTGCCCATGATGCTTATGATGATGCTATGCTTGATACTGCTTTGCCACTTGGTGCATTCCTTGATGCATAAATTGCTAGAGTTGCTGCTAGATGTGATGATACTTCTGAAACTGCTGATACTATTGAAGTAGAACCTGCTATTTTGCGTGATAGAGCTACCTCTCCTAGATATGAATTGCCCAATATGCCTGAGCGTTATGTTATGGAGGGAGAGATAGCTGGGGATTTTCTTGCGTGTAAGGATAGCTATGGTGTTGAGAAATTACTGCTCAAGTGGAAAGAAAAATCTCTGAACGCTAGGATGAAATACGACCCGAAGTTTGCAACTTCGCCTATCTTTGTGACCGATAAGGATTATGAATTCTCTATCGACCCTGAGTTAATCACTCTGGTTGAATCTGATCCTTTTCACGGTTATGAGTCTGAAACGGTTGTAGCCCATCTTATCAAATTGCATGATATAGCCACCCTATTCACTAGTGAGGAAAAGATCCGCCACTACTATATCCTCAAGTTGTTTCCTTTCTCGCTAAAGGATGATGCTAAGACCTGGCTCACTTCTTGCTCCTGGTTGTGTGCGTAGCCCCTAGGATATGATCTACTACTTCTCTGAAAAATATTTCCCTGTCCATAAGACGCAAGCTGCCTTGCAGGAAATATACAACTTTGCGCAAGTTGAAGAAGAGAGTCTCCCACAAGCTTGGGGGAGGCTCGTCTAGCTACTGAATGCTTTGCCTGATCACCCTCTTGAGAAGAATGAAATTCTTGATATCTTCTATAATGGACTTACCAATGCTTCTAAATACCACCTAGATAGTTGTGTTGGTTGTGTTTTTAGGGAATGAACCGTAGAACAAGCTGAGATCCTATTGAATAACAACTTGTGCAATGAGAATGCCTGGACTATTCCCGAACCACCTCCTAAGCCAACTCCAAAGAAAAGATATATTCTATTCCTCAGTCCCGAAGATATGCAAGGAGCTAAGACATATATGAAAGAGAAAGGCATTAAATCTGAAGATGTCAAAAATCTACCACCTATCAAAGAGATCCATGGTCTTGATAACCCGTTACAGGTAGTAGAAGTAAATTCTCTTCGTAGATTCAATGAGAGTGATATTCCTTTTGATAAACCTGGTAGCTTATGCCTGGATGAATTTGATAACTTTGTTGCCAAACAACAAAGTTGCCAAACAACAAAGTTTCAATGATTATGTTTGCAGACAATTTGAACGGAATGCTCGTATGCTTAGTCATTTAAGTGCTTGTGTGGACAGAAATGTCAATGATCTTAAGCTCTTGAGTAAACATGCCTCTATGGTTACTACTCAGGTAGAACAAGTACTTATCGCTCAGAATGACTTGCTCAATGAGTTGAATGACAATTCTGTTAGAGTCGTCACTAGAGGCGGTAGAATGACCCAGGAACCTTTGTATCGTAAGGGCCATCCTAAGAGAATTGAACAAGATTCTCATGGAGTTAGCACTGAAGCACCTAGTCATCCTAGGAAGAAGAAGAAAGATGACAGGGATTTGCAAGCTAGCAACCCTGTTGCTGCTACACCTGAGAGTCCAAACGATGTCTCTGCCTCTGATACCGAAACACAATCTGGTGATGAACATGAGCCTAATGATAATATCAATAGTGATGTTCATGATGATGCTCAACCTAGCAATGATAAGGATGTGGAGATTGAACCCGTTGATCTTGATAACCCACAGCCTAAGAATAGGAGATACGATAAGAGCGACTTTGCTGCTAGGAAGCATGGTAAAGAAAGGGAACCATGGTTTCAGAAACATATGCCCTTTCCTCCCAAACCATCCAAGAAAAGGATGATGAGGATTTTGAGCGATTTGTTGAAATGATTAGACCTGTCTTTCTGCAAATGCGTTTGACAGATATGCTCAAAATGTCTCCGTATGCTAAGTACATGAAAGATATTGTGACTAATAAGACGAGGATACCTGATGTTGAGATTTCCACCATGCTCGCTAATTATACCTTCAAGGGTGGAACTCCTAAGAAACTAGGTGATCCCGGAGTGCCCACTATACCTTGCTCCATTAAAGGCAACTACGTTAGAACTGCTTTATGCGACCTTAGAGCCGGTGTTAGTGTTATACCTCTCTCTCTTTATCGTAGGCTTGAACTGGATAAGTTGACACCCACTGAAATATCTCTGCAAATGGCCGACAAATCAACTGCTTTCCCTATCGGCATTTTCGAGGATGTGCCTGTTGTGGTTGCAAACGTCACTATCTTAACGGACTTTGTTATTCTGGATATTCCCGAGGATGATGCCATGGCGGTCATCCTTGGAAGACCCTTTTTAAACACTACAGGAGCTGTTATAGATTGCAACAAAGGCAATGTCACTTTCCATGTCAACGGTAATGAGCATAGAGTGCACTTTCCGAAGAAACAATATCGAGTACATTGCATCAATGCTATCGAAAAAACTTCATCGATTCTTATTGGGAGCTTTGAATGCCCTATACCTCCTGTCAAGATGAAGTATGATTTGCTTTATGGGGATATTCACATCTCCATTGAGGTAACCTAGTGACTATTCGAAAATTCTCCATCTTCTTTTCGATTCAAAAAAGTTTGTCAAGGAGAGTTGATCAACCTCATTGACGGATTTCTTTTGATGACCATGAGATGGATGAATCGAGGAGTCACAAACCTCTGTTCAATCTTTCACCTTCGGTTGCTTAGAAGAAAAATGATAGATTTAGTTTAGTTTTCCCTGTTTTCTGCTTTTAGCGTCCCGTAGAAAAATACCCCGAAAATAAAAGTTCTCCAAACGTCCTGAAAATCAAGTATGATTTTTTCTGGAATTTTTGAAAAATACTGGGATAGAGAGCTAGTCAGGGGGCTGCACCAGTGGGTCACAAGCCTTGGAGGCGCGGGCACCCCCCTGGCCGCGCCTACCACGCTTGTGGGGCCCACGTGCACCCCCTCCACTCATTCTAGCTCCCATCTGCTTCTCCTACCTCCAGAAAAAATCGTTTCGCAACTCAAACCCATTTTTTTGCTCTTCTTGCTGGGATTTTCAATCTCCTTGTGCAAAGCACCATTCCCAAAATTGTTTTGGGGAAATTGCTCCTTGGTAAGTGACTCCTCCATTGGTCCAATTAGTTTTTGCTCTAGTGCCTTATACTTCGCGTATTTTTGCTGCATTGGTGACCCTGTTCTTGAGCTTTGCATGCTAACTTTAGCTGGTCTCAAGCAGTTTCAATGCGTAATATGGCCTCTAGGCACTTGTGGGAGTAGTTGCTACGAGTTTCGTTGGGCCCTGTTCACTTTTCCTTAGAGTCACTAAAAATTTCAGAAATTTTCAGAGGTAGAAAAAGGAAAAGATGAGGAGGTTCTTAAGAGGCTCTTCAAGCCGTGACCCCAAGGATGATGGAAGTGAGAAGAAGAAACCCAAGTATCCGGTCCCTTGAGTTGCAGAAGTTCGAGCGTGCGAGTGGCCAAGCGATGTGTTCTTACGCGCCGCCGAAGTCTATGAGGACTTTTATTACTTGGTGGAGAACGCATGCCTTAACGCCTTCGTTGAAGATAAGTGTCCGCAATACCTCCTTCTCACCAATATTTTCGTACAAAGCTTTAATTTCTATCCAAGGAAGAATCCTCCTATGGTTGAGTTCAAATTATATGATATCCCCCAGCACATGTCACTCCATGATTTTCGTAATGTTTGCAAATTGCTTTTTGTTGGGGATATTCATGAACCTCGTCCTCGGGACTTGTAGGCTTTCATCGATACAATTGTTGTAGGAGAGGAGAGAGGAGTGTCTTGCGCTAGAGCTGCTAGCATACATTTTCCCGTGCTTCGGTACTTCTCATTATTCGTGGGAAAATGTTTGATTGGCCGTGGGAAGGCTGGGTCCCTTAGCTCTCCAGATATTGCGGTCTTGCGCGAAGCCCTTTATAATGACAAAACTTATAGCTTGGGCGCTATAGTAGCTCAATGGTTGAACACGAACCGTTCTAAAGGCGTTGTCTATGGAGGTATCTATGCTACTCATCTTATCAGACACTTTGAGATACCTATTAGACTGGACGAGGAAGAAGAGATTCTTCTTCCCTAGAGATATCTAGATTATGATAGCATGGTTCGCCATGACTTTCTTGATAGACATATAAATAGAAGGATGATTTATAACCTGGTATTTAGTCAGGGTACTCGTGAGACTATTATTTTGCCTGCTCCTTCTTTGTTCAATCTTCATGCAGGCAGGTACATTGTTATGCCCTCGGACATCTATGCATATTGGGGCATAGTCCAACCATAGGTGTCCGTGCCCGAGCCACCAGTCGAGTACCAGACGCCAGTTTGTCAGTGGGAGCCAGAGGAGCTCACACAGCAGTGGCACCCTCAGTACACTCCGGAGCTGGTTATTTCCCTCCTTGGGAGTAGACCAACTTAGGCCAAAATCCTAAGCTTCGGGGAGTACGTGTTTCTCACCGACTTTATATTCTTGCTTACGCTTTCACTTTGTTAGTTGGTGTTCACACTTTGCCACTATATCATCCATGCTAGTTTATTTCTTTTTCTCATTTTCTTTTCGTGTGTTTGTCTAGTTTGAGAAAAACCCAAAAAGATTTCCTTGTTCTTCTTTTTGCTTGTTGGGAGCTTTCCCGTGTAAATAGTTTGCTTTTTTCTTTGGGTCAAGGTAGAAGACCATGGTTACAATGTTTAGTGGCTCTCGCATGCATATCTGTTTATCTGTTAAAGAGCCATATTACTTTGTTTTCTCCTTTGTGTTTGCTTGCAGATTCCAGCTTTAGTCCAATGCACGAGCACTCTTATTATTGTTCACATCGTTCGGTCGTGCAAGTGAAAGGCAATAATGATTATATATGATTAAGTGACTGAGCCTGGAAAAGCTGGTATGGAGTCGATCTATTTTGTTTTTGTAAATATGACTAGCTCATTGATCCTGATTCAGCTTTGTTGTGAGAGAAACATGTTTGCAATGACAACTTAGAGATCATAGTATCTGATGCCATGCTTAATTAGCTAGGAGCTTACAATGGTTTGTCTTGGATGCCAACATGAATTTTGAGATGACTATGATGTAGTATGATAGGATGGTATCCTCCTTTGAATGATTCAAGTGGCTTGACTTGGCGCATGTTCACGCATGTAGTTGAAACAAAATAAACATAGCCTCTATGATATTCATGTTCATGGTGATTTATGTCCTACTCAATGTTGGTTAATCTCAATGCATTTTGATGATTGTTGTCGCTCTCTAGTTGGTCGCTTCCCAGTCTTTTGCTAGCCTTCACTTGTACTAAGCGGGAATACTGCTTGTGCATCCACTTCCCTAAACCCGAAGTTGTTCCATATGAGTCCACCATACCTACCTATATGCGGTATCTACCTGTCGTTCCAAGTAAATTTGCATGTGCCACTCTCTAAACCTTCAAGAAATAATCTGTTTTGCATGCCCGAACCGCTCATGTGGTGACAGGGGGCTATTAGTATCTTCCATGCTAGACGTGTTATCCTCGATATGTGTTTATTCACTATCATTCACGAGAAAGGGGCCGGTAATTGGAATGCCCAGTTCCATGCTCAAATCGAAAAGATAATTGCAAACAAAACTCCCTCTGGATTGATGTTGGTATGGAAGGCACCCGAGTATTCGGCTAGTCATGGAGTGTGATTGATCGGTGGTGGGGGAGTCAAAACTTTACTTTTCTGTTTGGGAATCGCCTATAGCATGTGTAGCGTGGAAGATGGTGAGAACACTTGGTCATTGCGTTGACAATGAAAGCATGCCACCCAAAATTATTATCTAAGTTTTCAATGCTTGAGCTCTGGCACCTCTGCAAATCAATGCTTCCCTCTGCGAAGGGCCTTTCTATTTACGTTCCTGTTGAGTCATCCTCTTCTTATAAAAGCACCAATTAGAGAGCACCTCTGTCATTTTTATGCTTTGCTTTTGACTGATATTGAGTATGACTGTGACTGGATCTTCTTTGCCATGAATTACAATGCTTAGTCAGCCCTTGGTCTTTGAAGGTGCTCTGCATTTATGTTTTGCGGTCTCAGAAAGAGCTAGCGAGATACCATCTGTTCGTACTACTTCATGATTGTTTTGATTGAAGTGTTGACGTTTGAGACTTATTATTATTTTCTCGCTAGTTGATTATGCCATTGATATGAGTTTACCGTGAGACCTAGATGTTATTTTCTTATGTGGTTTGCTTGTGATCTTGCTGAAATTCTGGTTATGAGTTAGACATAGTTGCAACAACAAGATCAAACAGAGTTCGTAAAAGTTTTCTTTTGTCTCTTTCAGTTTGTCAACTGAATTGCTTGAGGACAAGCAAGGTTTTAGGCTTGGGGGAGTTGATACGTCTCCATCGTATCTACTTTTCCAAACTCCTTTGCCCTTGTTTTGGACTATAATTTGCATGATTTGAATGGAACTAACCCGGACTAACGCTGTTTTCAGCAGAATTGCCATGGTGTTGTTTTTGCGCAGAAATAAAAGTTCTCGGAATGACCTGAAAATTTACAGAGAATTTTTGTGGAATATATAAAAAATACTGGTGCAAGAATCAACAAAGGAAGTGGAGGTGTGAGCCCACAAGCCCACCAGGCGCGGCCCCCCTAGCCGCGCCTGGCAGGCTTGTGGGGCCCACGTTGCTCCACCGCCTCCAATCTCAGCTCTATTTAGCCTCTTTCGTCCGGAAAAAAAATCAAGGAGAACAGTACATCGCGTTTTACGATACGGAGGCGCCGCCACCTCCTGTTCTTCCTCTACACGGCAGATCTGGAGTCCGTTCTGGGCTCCGGAGAGGGGAAATCGTCGCCATCGTCATCATCAACCTTCCTTCATCTCCAATTCCATGATGCTCTTCACCGTTCGTGAGTAATCTCATCGTTGGCTTGCTGGACGGTGATGGGTTGGATGAGATCTATCATGTAATCGAGTTAGTTTTGACGGGGATTTATCCCTAGTATGCACTATGTTCTCAGATTGATGTTGCTACTACTTTGCCATTCTTAATGCTTGTCACTAGGGCCCGAGTGGCATGGTTTCAGATCTGAACCTATTATGTTGTCACCAATATATGTGTGTTCTTGATCCTATCTTGCAAGTTGTAGTCACCTACTATGTGTTATGACCCGAGAACCCCGGAGTGACAATAGCCGGAACCACTCCCGGAGATGACCATAGTATGAGGAGTTCATGTATTCACCAAGTGTTAATGCGTTGGTCTGGTTCTTTATTAAAAGGAGAACCTTAATATCCCGTAGTTTCCATTAGGACCCCGCTGCCACCGGAGGGATGGACAATAGATGTCATGCAAGTTCTTTTCCCTAAGCACGTATGACTACATAAAAAATACATGCCTACATTAGATTGATGGACTGGAGCTAGTTACATATCTCTCCGTGTTATAACTGTTGCATGATGAATAACATCCGGCATAATCATCCATCACCGATCCAATGCCTACGAGTCTTTTCCTACTGGTCCTTGATACGTTACTTTGCTGCTACTGCTGTCACTTCTGCTACTGTTACTCTTTTGCTACTGTTGTTACTCTGCTGCTACTGTTGTTACTCTGCTGCTACTGGTTACTGTTGCTACTACTGCTATCATACTACCTTGCTACTGATACTTTGCTGCAGATACTAAATCTTTCAGGTGTGGTTGAATTGACAACTCAACTGCTAATACTTGAGAATATTCTTTGGCTTCCCCTTGAGTCGAATCAATAAATTTGGGTTGAATACTATACCCTCGAAAATTGTTGTGATCCCCTATACTTGTGGGTTATCAGAGTTTCTCTCGAGAGAATTGAGTGGGAGGAAGATAGAACTTGATGAGGTTGTTGAACCTCTAATCCCTCTAGATGGTGACACAGGGCAAGGGGAAACCCTTGTTGCTGCGGCGCCGGTTGAGGAGGAAGTTGATGATGAAGTTCATGAAACTTCGAATCAAGTTCCTGTCGGACCTTGCAGGTCGACAAGATCACGTACTGCTCCTGAGTGGTACGGTAATCCTGTCTTATCAATTATGTTGTTGGACAACAATGAACCTGCGAATTATGAAGAAGCAATGCTGGGCCCGGATTCCAACAAATGGCTGGAGGCCATGAAGTCCTTGATAGGATCTATGTACGAGAACAAAGTATGGACTTTGGAAGTACTACCTGAAGGCCGCAAGGCTATTCAGAACAAATGGATCTTTAAGAAGAAGACGGACGCAGACGGTAATGTGAACGTTTATAAAGCTTGACTTGTGGCAAAGGGCTTTTCACAAGTTCAAGGAGTTTACTACGATGAGACATTCTCACCAGTAGCGATGCTTAAGTCCGTCTGAATCATGTTAGCAATAGTTGCCTTTTACGATTATGAAATCTGGCAGATGGATGTCAAAATGGCGTTCCTTAACGGTTTTCTTAAGGAAGAGTTGTATATGATGCAACCCAAAGGTTTTGTCGATCCAAAGAATGCTATCAAAGTATGCAAGCTCCAGCGATCCATTTATGGACTTGTGCAAGCATCGCGGAGTTGGAATAAGCGCTTTGATTAGGTGATCAAAGCATTTGGGTTTATACAAGTGGTTGGAGAATCTTGTATTTACAAGAAAGTGAGTGGGAGCTCCGTGGCATTTCTAATATTATATGTGGATGACATATTGCTGATTGGAAACAACGTGGAGCTTTTGGAGAGCAAAAAGGATTACTTGAATAAAAATTTCTCTATGAAGGACCTAGGAGAAGCTGCTTACATTCTAGGCATTAAGATCTATAAGGATAGATCGAGATGCCTGATAGGACTTTCACAAAGCACATACCTTGATAAAGTTTTGAAGAAGTTCAAAATGGATCAGTCCAAGAAAGGGTTCTTGCCAGTATTACAAGGTATAAAATTGAGTAAGACTCAGTGCCCAGCAACTGCGGAAGATAGAGAACAAATGAGTTACGTCCCCTACGCTTTAGCCGTAGGTTCTATCATGTATGCAATGTTGTGCACTAGACCAGACGTCAGCTTGGCCATAAATATGGCAGGCAGGTTTCAGAGTAATCCAGGAGTGGATCACTGGACGGCGGTCAAGAATATTTTGAAATACCTGAAAAGGACTAAGGAAATGTTTCTCGTTTATGGAGGTGACAAAGTGCTCGTCGTAAAATGTTACATCGATGCAAGTTTTGACACCGATCCGGATGACTCTAAGTCACAAACTGGATACGTATTTATTCTTAATGGGGGTGCAGTAAGCTGGTGCAGTTCCAAGCAGAGCGTCGTAGCAGATTCTACATGTGAAGCGGAGTACATGGCTACCTCGGAGGCAGCAAAGGAGGGTGTCTGGATGAAGTAGTTCATGACAAATCTTGGAGTTGTGCCGAGCGCACTAGATCCATTAACTCTGTTATGTGACAACACTGGTGCCATTGCCTTAGCAAAGGAACCAAGGTTTCACAAGATGACCAAACACATCAAACATCGCTTCAACCTCATCCACGACTACGTCGAAGGAGAGGACGTGAATATTTGCAAAGTGCACATGGATCTGAATCTAGAAGACTTGCTGACTAAACGCCTTCCACGGGCAAAACATGATCAACACCACAACTGTATGGGTGTTTGATTTATTACAATGTAAATGGCATGGTGATGTGAAGACTAGATTATTGACTCTAGTGCAAGTGGGAGACTGTTGGAAATATGCCCTAGAGCCAATGATAAATAGTTATTATTATATTTCCTGTTTAAAGATAATCGTTTATTATCCATGCTATAATTGTATTGAATGAAAACTTAGATACATGTGTGGATACATAGACAAAACAATGTCCCTAGCAAGCCTCTAGTTGGCTAGCCAGTTTATCATTGATAGTCAAGGTTTTCTCGCTATATGCAAGTGTTGTCACTTGATAACTCGATCACATCATTAGGAGAATCATGTGATGGACTAGACCCAAACTATGAACGTAGCATATTGATCGTGTCGTTTTATTGCTATTGTTTTCTGCGTGTCAAGTATTTGTTCCTATGACCATGAGATCATATAACTCACTGGCACCGGAGGAATACCTTTTGTGCATCAAATGTAACAACGTAACTAGGTGACTATAAAGATACTCTACAGGTATCTCCGAAGGTGTCCGATGAATTAGTATGGATCAAGACTGGGATTTGTCACTCCGTGTGAGGGAGAGGTATCTCGGGGCCCACTCGGTAATACAACATCACACACAAGCCTTGCAAGCAATGTGTGTAAGTGTAAGTCACGGGATCTTGTATTACGGAATGAGTAAAGAGACTTGCTAGTAACGAGATTGAAATAGGTATGCAGATACCGACGATCGAATCTCGGGCAAGTAACATACCGAAGGACAAAGGGAATGACATACGGGATTATATGAGTCCTTGACACTAAGCTTCAACCGATAAGATCTTCGGAGAATATGTAGGATCCAATATGGGCATCTAGGTCCCGCTATTGGATATTGACCGAGGAGTGCCTCGGGGCATGTCTACATAGTTCTCGAACCCGCAGGGTCTGCACACTTAAGGTTCGATGATGTTTTTAGTATAGTTGAGTTATATGTGTGGTTGCCGAATGTTGTTCGGAGTCCCGGATGAGATCACGTACGTCACGAGGGTTTCCGGAATGGTCCGGAAATGAAGATTGATATATAGGATGGTTTCATTTGGTTACCGGAAGGTTTTGGGCAATTCCGGTAGTGTACCGGGAGTGACGAATGGGTTGTGGGAGTTCATCGGGACGGGCCCACCCACCCGAGAGTGAGCCCAAGGGCATAGGGTGGCGCCACAAGTCCCTAGTGGGCTGGTGGAGTCAGCCCTAGGGGCCCATGGCGCCACTTATAGAAATACCAAAAATAAAAGAAAAAGAAAAGGAAAAAGGGGAGGTGGGAAGGAAGGAGTGGACTCCTTCCCCCAAACCAAATTGGGGTGGGAGTCCACCTCCCCCTTGGCGGGCACATCCCTTGAGGGCTTGGCCCTCAAGGCAAGCCTCCTCCCCCCTCCGTCCTATATATAGTGGTGATTTAGGGCTGATTTGAGACAACTTTTGCCACGTGCAACTCAGATCTAGACACCATAATTTTACCTCTAGATCGTATTTCTGCGGAGCTCGGGCGGAGCCCTGCAGGAGTAGATCATCACCACTACCGGAGCACCGTCACGCTGCCGGAGAACTCATCTACTTCTTTGTCTTTCTTGCTGGATCAAGAAGGCCGAGATCATCATCGAGTTGTACGTGTGCTGAACACGGAGGTGTCGTCCATTCGGCACTAGATCGGAACGAATCGTGGGACGGATCGCGGGACGGTTCGTGGGACGGTTCGTGGAGCTGATCGAGAGACGTGAAGACGTTCCACTACATCAACCGCATTTCTTAATGCTTCCTGCTGTGCGATCTACAAGGGTACGTAGATCCAAATCTCCTCTCGTAGATGGACATCACCATGATAGGTCTTCGTGTGCGTAGGAATTTTGTTGTTTCCCATGCAACGTTCACCAACATCCAAACCCTTGCTCCTTCTTCTTCCTCGCCCGAGTGCCTAGATCCATTGTGCCTCCCATCCCTCCAATCGCCCTCCATCTCAAGCTCCGCAATGGCGAGCTCGAGTGCTCATGGCAAATGGGAGGTCTCCAGCGTCTCCGAAGGAGACATCCGGGAGCTGAAGTGTTGTGGTTACATCTCCCCTCACATCGCCCACCGAGCAGTGGAAAAGGGCCACGTGGTTCCTACGCCAAGGCCTGGGGAGCGGGTAGTGTTCGTCCCCCACTTCCTCCGGGGACTCGATTTCTCTCTCCACCCCTTCATCAGGGGTTTGATGCTTTACTATGGGGTGGATTTTCATGATCTCCCCCAAGCACTATTATGCACATATAGCTATTCATCACTGTTTGTGAAGCTTTTCTGCGGGTTCATCCGCACTTCGGTCTCTGGCTCCAGGATTTTCGTGTCAAGCCGAAGTCGGTCAGTAGTCAGCATGCCGACTGCGACAGGTCCGTGATAAGCAAGATCTGTCGCGTGACATGGCCGGAGGGCACACTGATCCACACCATCAAGAACTGGCAAAAAGAGTGGTTCTATATCAGAGAACCACGAGAAGAAAACTGGGCAGCAAGTCCGAATTCAGGTATGGTCCCCCTGCGAGGCTGACCTCATGGGTCAGGAAAGGCATCTACTAGGGCTCATCTTCAGACGTGCAGTAGCTCCTAAGCCAAATCACGCAAATGGTGGAGTCTAATATCCGGCTGCCCGATGTGGTTCTAGTCGCGCTCCATCGTCATATCCTTCTGTGCTAGCATCGGGACGACCCGATGTGGTCTCACAAGGCCGACGAGCCTTGGTCGGTTCTAGAGTTCAACCACACCACCCATGAATACCTATGGCGGGTGCTGCTTAAACCGTAGCAGGAGTTGCCGGCCGAGGATGAAGATACCGGCCTAGACGACAATACTCCCCGAGTTGAGGTACGTCCAAGTTCATTTACCCTCTCGGAGCTTTGTTTTTGTTAAAAAACTTCTCATCCTCATTCTTTCACGTGAGTGGCTAGAAGTGGCCAAACACATCGAAGGCCCAGCCCCCATGCCCGAGAAAAGCCCGGACTCCTCTGCTGGAGCAGATGCTTGTAGATTCGCCGTATGTGGCGCCGGACAACAAGAAGAAGGAGACCCGCGGGGGTCTCCGTTCAAGGGATCCTCCGCATACAAAATCCAAGGACACTCATGCCTCATCTACCCATGATGGGGAGGAAGCGGACAAGGAGGAAGAGAAAGACTCTCTTCAGGCAAGGAAGAGTGTCGGATTTCGGGCTCCGCAAAACCCCAAGGATTCGAACACAGGGGCACACGCGGAGGCCACTTAACAGATCCGAGTCACCAGACCAGTACTCGGTGTGCAAGGCTAAGAACCCATGCGATGGTGAGTAAGATAGTGGACACGGAAGTTTACCCAGGTTCGGGCCGCTAGGAAGCGTAAAACCCTACTCCTGCTTTGGTGGATTGCCTCTCGTGGAAGTTGGTGAGTGAACCAATACAGTGTTCTCCGGCCTCTTGAGGTTAGGTGGCCTCAGAGGTGTGATGGTGGGTGAGCTGATGATTCGGGTTCCAATCCCCCTCCACCAAGCGACCTATCCTCTATATATAGCAGCGGCCACGGTCCTCTTCCCTTGTCGTTTTGGCGGGAAGGGATCCTAGAATGGCCGATTTTAAAGGGGGACAAGGAACGTGCTCCCCTGTCCAAAGGTGGTCTTCGCCCTGCAAAGTGGCTGCCCGCGCTGTAGGGATGACGGCCGCCCTGCTGGCGGGCGGCGGTGGCTTGGTTACACCGAAGTGGAAACCTTTGGAAGATGCCTTTGGGTCCCGCGTACGTCTTGGCCCCCTTTGCACCAAAGGGGGAGCTACACTGCTCTGCCATCTGTGGTTTGTGTGTCCTCCTTCTGCGTCACCCTTTGACTCGTGAGGCTGGGCCTTGCCTCGGAATGTCCGCCGCTTCGGAGGGGTCCTGAGGAGGCCCCTTGCGGGTCTTGATGTCGTTCCTCCTCGTGAGGCCCGACCCCTCACGAGGGCCTTGTCGTGCCTGCTGATGCTTGGTCGATGAAGTGGGCCAGGCATGGGCCGCAGGCAGGCGAGTCTGGGTACCCCCATTCCAGAACGCCGACAGTAGCCCCCGGGCCCAAGGCACGCCCGGGCTGGCTTCCCAACGAAGCCTTGGAGGAAGCCTGCGGCGTCGTGGTCCCTAAATGTCTGCGGGTGAGGCCTCACACGTGTCGCGCAACCCCAGTGGCGACACCCCAGTTCTCGAGGCGCCTGGAGGCGCGCCTGGCCAGATTGATGCGACGCTTGGATGTGGCGCCATCCATCATTGCTCCTTGGGGGCGATGCGTGTACACACGCCAAGCGGGCGCGCCCCCTCACGAACCGCACGGCCCCGGGAACACGAAGGGACGCTATCCTGCTCTTGGTTACCTATTTAACCCGGCGAGGGTGATAAGGCTTGTGTCGCCTCAGTCTTCCTCGCCTCCCACCTTGAGCCCTTCACTCTCTCACCATGGCGCCGATGAGCAGATTCTCTGCTGCCGACAAGGAGAAGGCCCCTGGCGAAGGTCCTGCTGCTCCACCTGCCAAGAGGGGGCGAGGCAGCCCTCAGAAGTATGCGGCGGCGTCGGCAGTGGCCTCCAGTGGACGTCGTCGTGGTTCAGCCTGCCCCGGGGTCTCCATCGGCGGCAATGGAGGAACGCCGGTTGGTGCGGGTGCCCGTAGAGGCCGGAGTGGGAGGTCGGTGATGGCCACCCGGCCGCCTCGCCCGCGGCTCCACTCGCCCGATACGGCGATGGAGTTCATGATGTGGGTGGAGAGGTCGGAAATTGTTTGGCTCCAGCTTTTGAATTTCTTTGCGAAGGCACTGCCGAACGGTGGGCCTCAGGGCCTCTGGTTGCACGCCGACGGCTGCTGTGGCAGGGCATCCTGGGTGGAGGTTGAGGTCACCCTCGACGGTTATGTGTATCACAACCGCGGGTGGTAGGCTTCCTCCCGCGCCCGAGGCCTGAAGGGGAGGCGCTACCTCCACTTCAAGTACGACGGGGAGGCGACGCTCTTCGTCAAGATCTTCGGGGTCGAGGGTGATCGCCTGGGTTGCTGCTCGGAGGACGTCGGACGTGGCGGTCCTGTAGACGAGACCGTCTCCGATGGCGGGCGCCGATCCTCGAGCAGCGGCGATAGCCCCTCCGGAAGGAGCTCGAGCGACAGCAGTGACAACAGCTACGACGAGCCGCCTCGCCGTCGTGCCCGAGCCTCGGGGAGGGGCCCCAAGTGTTGCGCCGCCCGTATGCTCCTGCGGCGCCTGTGAAGGAGGAGGAGGACACGGACTGAGTGTCGGCGTGCGGGTGCCGGGCGTCGGCGGCGGCAGCCCTCCTCCGGGATCTCCATCGCTAGATGTCTCCTCCTTGCTTTTGATCCTGCATCCACGGAAACAGGGATAGGCCCTTCGGGCTTGTAATGGATTTAGGCGGCCGCCCCCTTTTGTTAGTGATGTTGCTTCTCTGCTGGTTGCATCCACGGAGGAGGAGGACACGAACTGAGAGTAGCAACCCTAGGGTATCACCCCTGGGCTGGTAGTTGTATCGGACGTACCGGCCAAGCGGTATAACCTCTCGGACAAGTGGTACAACCGTATTAAGAAAACATGTAAGACCAGAAGTGCCATAACTTTTGCAAATGAGCTCCGAATTGAGCAAACTCAAGTGTGTTGGATTCAGGATGACAATAGCTATCTTAAGAAGAGGCAGTATGGAAATTTCAATGATATAGAGATGTGAAACCTATATGAATGAAGAACCGACAAAAACTCCAACATCGAAAACATCATAGAAGATGCATATGGACTCCGTTTTCGATGAACTCGAGTTTGTCATAAAGATGACCATAAGCTCAAGAACCCATATAGAGAAAATCCAACCAAGAACCAAGAAAGATGATGATGCCAAGAATGCAATGGTTTGAGCTCTCAATGAACGATACGATCAAGCTACTCACTTAAGAGCCCCCCTTGATAGTACGACAATCGATCCTATAACCCGATGTCCCAACTAAACACTGAGACCGGTAAAATAGAAAACATATCAAGGACAAACCTATACCTTGCACATGGTCCACTTGAACTAGGTGATAACGATCTTGACTTCCTCAAGTTGGACTACCTTTCTTGATTGTGTTCGCTTGAAGAAGACTAGTTGATTGCCCCCTCATACTCCACTATGGGTGAGCCACTCTTCGACACATCTTCACAAGTCCAGTGTTACAACAATGGACGGCAAGCTTTAAGCATGATCTCTTCATGATCCTCCACTTGAACTTGCACACCGCAAACTTGATGACCATCACCACTTGATGTCATCCTCCATGGACACATACCTAAGCCCACATAGAACTCTCACATAGATTATGGGTTAGTACACAAAGCGTAGTGTACAATGCTTACCATACCATGGGATCACTTGATCCCACTTGATAAATTTTGTACGCTTTGTGTGTTGATCAGCTTGATTCATTCTTTGACTTAGTCTTGATCAACCTTGTATCTTATCTTCTCAATGACCAATCTTTGGATAAAACCTTACATATCACCTTGGTCATCATATAAACTCCTTGACACCAACAGATAGACTCCAAAAAGTGTTTATGGACAAATCCTTTGTATATAACTCAAGGCAACCATTAGTCCATAGGGATTGTCATCAATTACCAAAACCACACATGAAAAACTATGCTCTAACAACTGCCGTTTCTCGCGCCCACATATGTCAATTCTTCACCCTATGGATGCTTGTGCATGACCTACACTTGGATGAATAAACCGACGATGACATTATCTGGAAGCACGCTAACGACGGGGCATATTCGGCGGCCACCGCATACACGGATCAGTTCCTTGGATTGACGCTTTCACCCATGGACTTTATGATCTGGAAAGCCTGGGCTTCTCCGAAAATCAAGTTCTTTGCTTGGTGGGCTATCCAAGACAGGATTTGGACCGCCGACGGACTAGAACGATGCAGTTGGGAAAACTGTGAGCTATGCCCGCTTGGCACACGAGAAAACGAGACGAGCACACACCTCTTCTACAAATGCCGCTACACCATTAGGTTATGAAACTCGGTCATCCTCAAATTCTGGATGGATCCGTTTTGGAATGGTGGAAAAAGCGGACCGGCTTGCAAAACCCGAATCGACGTTGCTTGGCTTCCCTTACAATGTTTGTTTCTTGGACAATTTGAAACGAACGTAACGGTAGAGTCTTCCGTAGCGTGTCGCCTTCAATACTCTTGTGCGCTATCATTAACGAGCCAAGCTTTGGATTATCGCGGTGCCAAGAAATTATGGTTTATTGTGATGCATGAGTAATAGTCATGCGGTGCATGTGGGCTGATTGTAACACTTTAAAACTCTTCTATCTTATTTAATAAATATGTTTTTTTTTTGCCTCGGTCTTTTTGAAAAAAATAACATTTTGATAGTAAAATCTATGGTTCAAGTTTAGCACAAAATAAATGAGACCAGTATAAAGACGGAGATCTGGCTGGGCCTGTACGAGAGGGCAACCACAGTTGCAGCAGAGGCCGAGCTGAACTCAAAGCCCCGTCGGAGCATTAATTAGACCATACATTCACACACTTCGCCCTGGTCAGATCGAGCAGGCCACAGAAAAGACCTCCGATCGGCCGGCGCGTACAGCCACAGGGCATGGCAGCGTGTCCTGCGCGATGGCGTGCGCCGCGCGCTGACCAGCAGAGAAGCCGAAAGAGAGGGGACCTGCTGAGCTGAGGCTCGAACAAAACTGTGGAGCGTGTTGCCTTGCCTCGCCCTGCCACCGCCGGCAGCGGCGCAGGGTACGTACGCGACGCGTAGCCGGCTAGGTAGAGGTAGCTACCTAGAGCGAGCGCGGCGAACGATTGATTGCGCCTTTCAGTCCCACGACTGTTGCCGATCCCGTTTCTGTCCCTTGCATGTCTCGGTTCGGCAGCTTGCGGCGGCCGCGCCCGAACAAACCGGAAAGCGGTGGCGCCGAGACGAGATCTCCACGGTGGTTTGTGTCGTGCTGCATGCGCTGGTGCCTGGTGCCCGTCGAGGAGTGGAGTGAGCTAGTGTGGTGTGGTCTGTGGTGGGCTCTGTCTGCACCAGCAGGCCGATTTTTTTTATAACCTTTAAGACAGCGGATTCGACCTGCGTTTGAAAAAAAAAATTAATCTAACCTCTTCGCGTGACGCCAACGTCCCTAACGTCTGGATTGCACGGTAGACGCCAGCGACCATGGCGTTTGGTTCGGGTCTGTATGATACATCAAATTGCTTAATCACCTGACATGGCAATGACCAAACGCCATCCCCCATGGCATTTGCGCATCGGCCAGACGCCACCCACCTTGGCGTTTGGTCGGGGGCACAGCTTCTTTGCAAAACGCCAGTGATCCAGGGCTCAACGCATATGGAAACACTAGTCCACATTAGCGTTGCAACCTACAAACGCGAGAAAGGCTGGCGTTTCTTAGGGACAAAAACTCCCAGCTTTTGAACACTGGAGCGTTGCTGCCTCCATCCCAAACGTCAACATGGCTGGCGTTTTAGATTGCACTCAAAACGTCAAAGGGGCTGGCGTTTCTTAAGTACAGAACCTTCATACTTCAACATCATAATTCACACTTCAACAACATAATTCATACTTCAACAACATAATTCACTTCATAATTCATACTTCAACAGCATAATTCACAGCATAATTCTCTACATAATTCATACTTGAAGAGATAAATACTTCATAGTTCATAACACTTCAGAAGATAAATACTTCATAGTTCATAGTTCATACTTAAGAAGATAAAGACTTCGTAGTTTAACAGCATAACACTCGGAATACTAAATAGGTCATAACACTTCACTTCCTATCTTCGCAACCATCTTGCCCTTAGTAACGTAGCCCTCTAGAGTGTTCTGCCAGCCAGGACGTCTGATATTCCTAGAGCTAGCTCGACGTGTTTCCTGTGTTAGCCGGGTGGGTTGACTTGGCTGCGGAGTATCTCCCGTCTGCGAAGCCCCAAACTCAATGAAGTCCGGATCCGCGGCCTCGTCGTCGGTCTCCTATTCTTCTTCAAACTCCTCAACATGTGCTCGGCTAGAAGAAGCACGTGGTCGGCTCGAAGACAGACAAGCGGAAGAAGCCCGTGGACGGCTGGAAGACGGACGAGCGGAAGACTGCACATTCATTCTGTACTGCGCACTTGCCCTCACATTGGTGGACGAAACACCATGGCAAGAAAGTAAAGCGGCTAGTGTGCGGCACCGATTGGCGACCTTCTGCGCAAGGAAAAGAAAATGACATGTTAATATGCTAACAAAGCTACGAAGACTAAAACAACAGTTAATAAGACATCTAACCTGCAGAGTACTTCTAACAACCCGTCCGTTTGTGGACATGGGGCACGGCCAAGGACCACGTTACTATCGTTGATATATCTCCATAGCTCCGTATCCTGGATGATAAAACATATGTGACATACCACCCACGAATAAACGACACTTGTTCATATTTTAAAGGAGGGACGTACCACTTGGTCATGTAGAGGGCCATAGTCAAGATGACCTCCAACTATCTCCCTAATAGAATTGTTGAATGCAGCATCAGCAGCCTCACTTGGCAGTAAGTCCAAGCAATCGGAACGAGTCCAGGCACCCTTGTGGATAACTCTGTACTCTGTACGCATCCACTACAAATGCCTTAAATATGTCGCCTCGTCAGTGTTGGGTGTTTGATCAGTTTCAACTCGACTATGTCTCTCAGCATTCCACATGTCCACCCACATAATGTGGTGCTCCTCCCAATTGATGTCACTCTTATTGTTTTGCCGGTTTGTCCTACAAAGCATTACAATACTACATAAGTTCCATTTTCTAGTGTTAGACATTGATCAACAGGATAAACACGTAATACAAAATACTCACTTATGTAGCACCACACTTGTCTCGACGTGATCCGGCGGGCTGCGTTATTGGACTCCGAACTGCTTTGAAACACAATGAGAAAGATGCCACTCCACCGCAAAAAAGCATATCCTGGAGCACCGCACACGCCAAAGATGCTGGTCAGGAAGGCACATGTTGCTTAGAGGGAACTGCCTAAGTACCGTGTATGGCCTCCAATTCACCTACATAACAACAAGTCACTAGACCATCCATGAAAAAAATTCAGAAAATTTGCTAAAGCATTTACCTGTTCATAAGTCAGCATGTCTAGCTCGTTTATGTATGCCTTATATCACCCCATAGCTGCGATACTCGTCCATTGGACATTAGCCCATGTGTGTGCGATAGTGGGGTACCGCTCCTCATCTCCGTCAAACGGGTACCTCCAAGGTTCTTCCGGAGGAAGGCTGAGGTTATGGCCAACAAGGATACGCTCCCACATCCAAACCTGTAGGGCCCAAACGAAACCTCCAAGAGTGGACGTCGGCTTACTCCTCATACATGCTTCATCCAACTTCACATTTAATAAATGAAAATGCAACATATACCCATTTAATATAATGAAAATGCATCATATACCCATTGAATAAAACAAAAATGCATGATATTAAGTCGTACCTGACGGTACAAGAAGGCTAGTGCCGCTGAACCCCAACTCCACTTAACATCCCAGTCACGAAGAGGATCCAAAAACATCCACGAGGTCGTGTCCCCCGTGCCATCCGGGAACACCACTTGGGTCAAAAGATTCCAGAGGTAAGCCCTGGCGAACCTCTCCACAACAGCCGGACTAGCATCCTTTGGGCACTTGTGAAAATGTTTGTGTATCCAAGAAAAACAACACACCAGATGGCCTAGGATCCTTCCTGGTTTCATGAATCCATGGCTCGGGTTCAACACCAACCAATGCTGCAACCCGTTGTCGCCACCCATCGGACCTAACCTTCCCTGTAAGAGCCCTGTCCTCGATCGGAAGCCCGGTGATCATAGCAATATCCTCCAGAGTTATGGTCATCTCACCAAGAGGAAGGTGAAAAGAGTGCGTCTCCGGCCTCCAACGGTCCTTAAGGGTGGTAAGGTCCGTGGCGTTCAACCATGGTGGTGTGCCTTTAAAGTTGAGGAAAAACTGAAGAAGATCCATTCTAAAACAAGGCTCGTACCGAGGGTCATATAAGAGAGATTCATTCGGGTTGTGCCCCCTCAAACGAAGTAGTGGAGGAACCTAAACAAACAAACACATAATTTGTTAGTTGTCTCAACTTGTCACAATATGAAAATCATGGAATATATAAAAATAATCATCAAGGCCATCATAATTACCTCTCCTCTTTCCACTAGCACCGCACGATGCTTCTGCTCGTAGAATTCAGCAAGGCCCGGATATCTATCCGGCTGAAACATCCTACATAATATGAACATAATTCTTTTAGGCATTAACCTAGTGTCAAAAACAATCACACTACACCTAGTGCCAAAAACCTTGTCATTCACCTAGTGTCAATAATATGTACGAAAACTAGGCATTCACCTAGTGTCAATAATATGAACTAAACCTAGGCATTCACCTAGTGCCAATAATATGAACTAAACCTAGGCATTCACCTAGTGCAAATAATATGAACTAAACCTAGGCATTCACCTAGTGCAAATAATATGAACTAAACCTAGGCATTCACCTAGTGCAAATAATATGAACTAAACCTAGGCATAAACCTAGTGCAAATACTATGAACAGAACCTAGGTTATACCTAGAGCCACCTAGTGCAAAAAACTAATTGGAGGGATTGGAGGAGCTACATAAAATAGATTTTACTTCAAAACATACGTTACACCTAGTGCAAAAAAAGCTACACAAACACAAAGGTATTGCAAAAACTAATTTGAGGGATTGGAGGAGCTTACCGGCCTCTTCGATTTGCCCCAAAGAACCCACAAAACAGCTGAGGGAGGAGGGAGATCGAAGGGGGGGATCTGGAGGAGGAGGGGGGACTTTTTCGCCCAAGCTCGAACAATAGAGGAGGAAGAACAAAGAATAGGTGGGCAATGGGGTCAGGCTGGGCATATGTGGCCCCTAGAAACGCGAGGGTGCTTGGCGTTTCCATGTGGGGCCCCAAACGCCAAGAAGGACTAGCGTTGCTTGCCAACACCGGGCGTTGGATAACATCTGCAACGCCAAGGTGGGTGGCGTCTGCCCGATGCGCAAATGCCATGGGGGATGGCGTTTGGTCATTGCCACGTCAGGTGATTAAGCAATTTGATGTATCATGCGGGCCCGAACCAAACGCCATGGTTCGTGGCATCTACCGTGCAACCCAGACGCGAGGGACTTTGGCGTCACGCGAAGAGGTTAGATTAGAATTTTTTTTCAAATACAGGTCGGATCCGTATTTTCTTTGTCTTTAAGGTTATAACAAAAAAATCGGCCGCACCAACAGAAGTAAGAGCAACTGTCCGCGCGTGTCTGTTTGAGTAATTGCGGATATAAAACTTTGATCAATACAGTGACCTAAACAAACGCGTGTTCTTTTTTATCCGTTGGCGGTACATTTCAGATACAAATTTAGTCCACATTTTCATTGGCGCGGATACGGAACGGACATCAACTTGATATCCGCAGGGTTTGAGTATGTATATTATGTGTCCAAACTCGTAGCCTTCTTAAAATTTTCTGTCCATATCTGTACCCGTACCTACACCCGGGTTTCAAAATGTTCCATATCCGTACCCGGCCAGGTGCGGGTAATACCCGTATATATTTCAATATTTTGACACATAAGCATTTCAACAGATATATACATCATTTCATCACAAATATAAAACGTTTTAACACATAGATTTTAACATTTCAGCATATATATATAACATTTCAACACATTTCTACAACTTTTTAAGCATATTTATACAACATTTCAACACATTTATATAACATTTCAGCATATGCGGTTTTTTAATCTATGTCAATGACATTGTGGACTTACTTAAGAGGGTGTTTTATTATACGAGTTTGCGAGTTCATGGGTATGGGTGTTGTCATTCCGTACCCGTACCCGACTTATCCATTGGGTATAAAAAATATATTTAGAAACCCATGGGTATTTTAATTTCCCATACCCTTAGAGTTTTTACCCGTCGGTTTGCGGGTATCGGGTACCCATTGCCATGTTGAGTCACAAACACCCGCCTTTCTCCCCCATGGCCCGCCAGTCGGTAGCACGTAGGTCAGTATCCTCTTTGTCCCTTTGCCCCCAACTCACCCGTCCGTCTCACCTCCCGCCACCGCCTACTTCCGACGGCGCCACCAGTCATCCGTTCATAGATAGGTCACCCTCCCGGCCATCTCATCTCCTGACGTCGTCGCCCAACTCTGCTACCTTGTCTTGATGGGGCGCGAGGCTCTTCACCGTCCGGCTTATTACACGACGCCCGCAATGTGTTCGAAGTTTTGCCCGTAAGGTACAAATGGACTCCGACGATGATTTTTTCTACAACGTTCTTAGTTATTTGGATCATTCTTCATCCGCTTATGAGGAGATCGTGGCAGCTGCGTTGGTCGTCAATGACCACCTAAGTATGGAGCAATCGCTGTTTAGGGGCTCGATGTCGGGGCACATGTCACCATTCAATCGCAACCAGAGAGTGGCCATTTCTTACTTTGGAACGACTCGACGCCGTTTTCGTATGGCTAGGCATATGTTCAACCGTATTCAGAAGGGGGGTGGGGTACAATAACTATTTCGAGTGCAAGGCAGATTCCCTTGGAAAGATTGGCTTCTCCTCTTATCAAGAATGCATTGTCGCCATTCAGATGCTTGCAGACGGAGTTTCGAGTAATCTCATTGATAAGTATGTCCAAATGAGTGAGTCCACATGTCTTGAGTCCATGTATAGGTTCTGCAAGGTTATCACAGCTATGTTTGGGCCGGAGTGTTGGAAATATGCCCTAGAGGCAATGATAAATAGTTCTTATTATATTTCCTGTTTCAAGATAATCGTTTATTATCCATGCTATAATTGTATTGAATGAAAACATAGATACATGTGTGGATACATAGACAAAACGATGTCCCTAGCAAGCCTCTAGTTGGTTAGCCAATTGATCAATGATAGTCAAGGTTTTCTGACTATATGCAAGTGTTGTCACTTGATAACTGGATCACATCATTAGGAGAATCATGTGATGGACTAGACCAAAACTGTGACGTAGCATATTGATCGTGTCGTTTTATTGCTATTGTTTTCTGCGTGTCAAGTATTTATTCTTATGACCATGAGATCATATAACTCACTGACACCGGAGGAATACCTTGTGTGCATCAAATGTCGCAACGTAATTGGGTGACTATAAAGGTGCTCTACATGTATCTCCCAAGGTGTCCGTTGAGTTAGTATGGATCAAGACTGGGATTTGTCACTCTGTGCGACGGAGAGGTATCCCGGGGCCCACTCGGTAATACAACATCACACACAAGCCTTGCAAGCAATGTGACTAAGTGTAAGTCACAGGATCTTGTATTACGTAACGACAAAATAGACTTGCCGGTAACAAAATTGAAATAGGTATGCGGATACCGACAATCGACTCTCGGGCAAGTAACATACTGAAGGACAAAGGGAATGACATACTGGATTATATGAATCCTTGGCACTAAGGTTCAACCGATAAGATCTTCGGAGAATATGTAGGATCCAATATGGGCATCCAGGTCCCGCTATTGGATATTGACCAAGGAGTGTCTCGGGTCATGTCTACATAGTTCTCGAACCTGCGGGGTCTCGACACTTAACGTTCGATGATGTTTTAGTATAGTTGAGTTATATGTGTGGTTACCGAATGTTGTTCGGAGTCCCGGATGAGATCACGGACGTCACGAGGGTTTCCGGAATGGTCCGGAAACCAAGATTGATATATAGGATGGTTTCATTTGGTCACCGGAAAGTTTCGGGCATTTCCGGCAGTGTACTCGGAGTGACGAATGGGTTCCAGGTGTTTACAGGGAGGGGCCCACCCACCCGAGAGTGAGCCCAAGGCCCTAGGGTGGCGCACCAAGTCCTTAGTGGGCTGGTGGAGTCACCCTAAAGAGGGCTATGGCACCACATATAAAAATACCAAATGAAAAAAAAGGAAGGAGGTGGGAAGGAAGAGGAGGACTCCTCCTACCCAAACCGAATTGGAGGAGGAGTCCTCCTCCTCCCTGGCGGTCGGCGCACCCTTGGGGCCCTTGTGCCCCAAGGCTAGCCCCTCCCCTCCTCCTATATATATTGGTGGTTTAGGGCTTTTTGAGACACAACTTTGCCACGTGCAACTCTAGCCTATTCCACATAGTTTTACCTCTAGATCGGATTTCTGCGGAGCTCGGGCGGAGCCCTGCAGGAGTACATCGTCACCACCACGAGCACCATCACGCTGTCGGAGAACTCATCTACTTCTCCGTCTTGCTTGTTGTATCAAGAAGGCCGAGATCATCGTCGAGATGTACGTGTGTTGAACGCGGAGGTGTCGTCCGTTCGGCGCTAGATCGGAACGGATCATGGGACGGATCGTGGGACGATGGTGATTTGAATCACGAAGCTGTACCACTACATCAACCGCGTTTCTTAATGCTTCCCGCTTAGTGATCTACAAGGGTACGTAGATCCACTCTCCCCTCGTAGATGGACATCACCATGATAGGTCTTCGTGTGCGTAGGAAATATTTTGTTTCCCATGCAACGTTCCCCAACAGTGGCATCATGAGCTAGGTTCATGCGTAGATGTTATCTCGAGTAGAACACAAAAGGTTTTGTGGATGGTGATGTTCTATTTGCTGCCCTCCTTAGTGTTTTCTCGATTTGGCGGTATTGTTGGAGTGAAGCGGCCCGGACCAAAATAACTCGTACGCTTACGAGAGACTGGTTTCATCGATTGACATGCAACCTCGTTGCATAAAGATGACTGGCGGGTGTCAGTTTCTTCAACTTTAGTTGAATTGGTTTTGACCGAGGCAGTCCTTGGAGAGAGGTTAAATAGAAATTTGCACATCTCCGTTGTGGTTTTTGCGTAAGTAAGATGCGATCATACTAGATACGCATAGCAGCCAGTAAAACATGCAACAACAAATTAGAGGACGTCTGACTTGTTTTTGCAGGGTATGCGTGTGATATGATATGGCCAATGACGTGATGTGATATATTGGATGTATGAGATGATCATGTTTTAATAGTTAATATAGACTTGCACGTCGATGCTACGGCAACCGTCAGGAGCCATAGGGTTGTCTTTAAACTAACATTTGTGTTTGCACATGCGTTTACTAAATTGCTAGGTCGTAGCTTTAGTAGTAATAGCATAAGATAGGACGACAACCTCAATGGCGACACGTTGATGGAGATCATGATGATGAAAATCATGGTGTGGCGCCGGTGACAAGAAGATCATGTCGGTGCTTAAGTGATGGAGATCAAGAAGCACAAGATGATGGCCATATCATGTCACTTATGAATTGCATGTGATGTTAATCCTTTTATGCACCTTATTTTGCTTAGAATGACGGTAGCATTATAAGGTGATCTTTCACTAAAATTTCAAGATGAAATTGTGTTCTCCCCGACCATGCACCGTTGCGACAGTTCGTCGTTTCGAGACACCACGTGATGATCAGGTGTGATAGACTCAACGTTCGCATACAACGGGTGCAAAACAGTTGCACACGCGGAACACTCGGGTTAAACTTCACAGCCTAGGATATGCAGACATGGCCTCGGAACACATGAGACCGAAAGGAAGAGCATGAATCGTATAGTTGATATGATTAGCATAGGGATGCTTACCACTGAAACTATTCTCAACTCACGTGATGATCGGACTTGAGTTAGTGAATTTGGATCATGTACCACTCAAATGACTAGAGAGATGTACTTTTTGAGTGGGAGTTTATTAGTAATTTGATTAATTAAACTCAAATTATCTTCAACATAGTCTAAGTCCACTTTGCAATATTTGTGTTGTAGATCAATGGCTCACGCAACAGTCACCCTGAATTTTAATACGTTCCTAGAGAAAGCTAAGTTGAAAGATGATGGAAACAACTTTGTAGACTGGGCTCGTAATCTTAAGTTGCTCCTGCAAGCTGGGAAGAAGGATTATGTCCTTAATGCTGCGCTAGGAGATGAACCACCCGCTACGGCTAACCAAGATGTTAAGGACGCCTGGTTAACACGTAAGGAGGACTACTGAGTAGTTCAATGTGCAGTCTTGTATGGCTTAGAGCCGGGACTTCAACGTCGCTTTAAGCGTCATGGAGCATATGAGATGTTCCAACAGTTTAAGTTTATCTTTTAGAAGAACTCCCGGATCGAGAGGTATGATACCTCCGGTAAATTCTATGCTTGCAAGATGGAGGAGAACTCGTCTGTCAGTGAACATGTGCTCAAAATATCTGGGTACTCAAACCGTCTAGTTGAGCTGGGGATTGAACTCCCGCAAGAAGCTATCACTGACATAATTCTTCAATCACTGCCACCTAGCTATAAGAGCTTTGTGTTGAACTATAAAATGCAAGGGATGAACAAGTCACCCGGCGAGTTATTCACGATGCTGAAAGCCGCAGAGTCAGAACTCCGGCAAGAGCATCAAGTGTTGATGGTCAATAAGACCACTAGTTTCAAGAGAAACGGCAAAGGCAAGAAGGTAACTCCAAGAACAGCGGCAAGCCCGTTGCCAATCCGCCGAAGAAACCCAAGGCTGGACCTAAGCCTGAAACAGAGTGTTATTATTGCAAGGGACTGGGTCACTAGAAGCGCAACTGCCCCAAGTATTTGGCTGATAAGAAGGCGGCCAAGGAAAAATAAGATATATTCGATATACATATTATTGATGTGTACTTAACCAACTCTCGTAGTAGTGCCTGGGTATTCGATACCGGTTTTGTTGCTCATATTTGCAACTCGAAACAGGAACTGTGGAATAAACGAAGGCTGGCGAAGGATGACGTGACGATGCGCGTGGGAAATGGCTCCAAGGTTGATGCAATTGCCGTCGACATAGTTTCACTTCAGTTACGATCAGGATTAGTTATGAACTTAAATAATTGTTATATAGTGCCTCCATTAAGCATGAACATTACATCTGGATCTTGTTTATTGCAAGACGGTTACTCTTTTAAGTCAGAGAATAATGGTTGTTCTATTTCTATGAGTAATATCCTTTATGGTCATGCACCCAATGTGAGAGGATTGTTCATATTCAATCTTGATAGCGATGATACACATATACATAACACTGAGACCAAAAGATGTAGAGTTAACAATGATAGCGCCATGTTTTTGTGGCACTGCCGCTTAGGTAATATTGGAGTAAACCGCATGAAGAAACTACATTCCAATGGACTTTTGGAGTCACTTGACTTTGAATCACTTGACACGTGCAAACCATGCCTCATGGGCAAGATGACTAAGACTCTGTTCTCCGGAACAATGGAGCGTGCAAGTGACTTGTTGGAAATCATACATACCGATGAGTGCAGTCCAATGAGTGTGGAGGCATGGCGGACATCGTTATTTTCTCACCTTCACTGACGATTTAAGTGGATATGGTTATGTCTACTTGATGAAGCACAAGTCTGAAACGTTTGAGAAGTTCAAGCAATTTCAGAGTGAAGTTGAAAATCTTCGTAACAAGAAGATCAAGTTCCTACGGTCTGATCGTGGGGGTGAATATCTGAGTTTTGAGTTTGGTGCTCACTTAAGACAATGTGGAATTGTTTCACAGTTGACACCGCGTGGAACACCACACCGTAATGGTCTATCCGAACGTCGTAATTGTACTTTGTTAGAAATGGTGCGATCTATGATGTCTCTTATCGATTTGCCGTTATCGTTTTGGGGTTATGCATTAGAGACAGCTAAATTCACTTTAAATAGGGCACCATCGAAATCCGTTGAGACGTCACCATACGAACTGTGGTATGGCAAAAGACCGAAATTGTCGTTTCTTAAAGTTTGTGGATGTGATGCTTATGTCAAAAAGCTTCAGCCTAAAAAGCTGGAACCCAAAGCGGAAAAGTGCGTCTTCATAGGTTACCCAAAGGAGACAGTTGGGTACTCCTTCTATCTCAAATCCGAGGGCAAAGTGTTTGTTGCTAAAAACAGAGCTTTTCTTGAGAAGGAGTTTCTCTCGAAAGAATTGAGTGGGAGAAATATAGAACTTGATGAGGTTGTCGAACCTCTAGTCCGTCTAGATGGTGGCGCAGGGCACGGGGAAACCCCTGTCGAAGCAACGCCGGTTGAGGAGGAAGTTAATGATGATGATCATGAAACTTAGAATTAAGTTCCTATCGGACCTCGCAGATCGACAAGATCACGTACTACTCCTGAGTGGTACGGTAATCCTGTCTTATCAATTATGTTGTTAGACAATAATGAACCTGCGAATTATGAAGAAGCAATGGTGGGCCCGGATTCCAACAAATGGCTGGAGGACATGAAGTCCGAGATAGGATCTATGTACGAAAACAAAGTGTGGACTTTGGCAGTACTACCTCAAGGCCGCAAGGCTATTCAAAACAAATAGATCTTTAAGAAGAAGACGGGCGCAGACGGTAATGTGACCGTTTATAAAGCTCCACTTGTGGCAAAGGGTATTTCACAAGTTCAAGGAGTTTACTACGATGAGACGTTCTCACTAGTAGCGATGCTTAAGTCCGTCTGAATCATGTTAGCAATAACTTTATTTTTCGATTATGAAATCTCGCAGATGGATGTCAAAATAACGTTCCTTAACGATTTTCTTAAGGAAGAGTTGTATGTGATGCAACCCAAAGGTTTTGTCAATCCAAAGAATGCTAACAAAGTGTGCAAGCTCCAGCGATCCATTTATGGACTGGTCCAAGCATCTCAGAGTTGGAATAAGCGCTTTGATGAGGTGATCAAAGCATTTGGGTTTATACAAGTGGTTGGAGAATCTTGTATTTACAAGAAAGTGAGTGGGAGATCTGTGGCATTTGATACGTCTCCGTCGTATATATAATTTTAGATTGTTTCCTGCCAATATTCTACAACTTTCATATACTTTTGGCAAATTTTTATACTATTTTTGGGACTAACATATTGATCCAGTGCCCAGTGCCAGTTCATGTTTGTTGCATGTTTTTTGTTTTGCAGATTATCCATACCAAACGAAGTCCAAACGCAATAAAAAACCTACGGGGATTTTTGTTTGGAATATTTATGATTTTTGGGAAGAAGAATCTCCGCAAAACGATGCCTGAGGAGGTCACAAACCCAGGAGGTGCGCCCCCCCCTAGGTCGCGGCTGGCAGGCTTGTGACCAATTGCTAAGGCGATTGGGGCCCTTCTTTCGCTGCAATATAGCTAATATCCGGAATAAAATCGTGTTAAAATTTCAGCCCAATCGGAGTTACGGATCTCCGGGAATTTAAGAAACGGTGAAAGCCAGAATCTGGGAGCGCGAAAACAGAAGAACATAGAGAGAGAGATCCAATCTCGGAGGGGCTCTCGCACCTCGGCCGCCATGGAACCATGGACCAGAGGGGAAACCCTTCTCCCATCTAGGGAGGACGTCAAGGAAGAAGAATAGGAAGTGGGGCTCTCTCCCCCTCTCTCCCGGCGGCGCCGGAATGCCGCCCTGGACATCACCGTGTGACGGCGATCTACACCAACACCTCTGTCATCTTCACCAACACCTCCATCACCTTCCCCCATCTATATTGAGCGGTCCACTCTCCCGCAACCCGCTGTACCCTCTACTTGAACATGGTGCTTTATACTTCATATTATTATCCAATGATGTGTTGCAATCCTATGATGTCTGAGTAAATTTTCGTTGTCCTATCGCTGATTGATGAATTGCTATGATTGGTTTAATTTTCTTGTGGTTATGTTGCTGTCCTTTGGTGCCCATCATATGAGCGCACGCGTGGATCACACCATAGGGTTAGTAGTATGTTAATAGTAATATGTATTGGATGGCAAGGGTGACAGAAGCTTCGACCTAGCATAGAAATTGATGCATACTGGATTGAAGGGGGAGCAGTATATCTTATTGGTATGGTTGGGTTTTACCTTAATGAACGTTAGTAGTTGCGGATGCCTGCTAATAGTTCGAATCATAAGTGCATAGAATTCCAAGTAAGGTATGACATGCTAGCAGTGGCCTCTCCCACACAAAACTTGCTATCGGTCTAGTAACATAGTCAATTGCTTAGGGACAATTCCGCAACTCCTACCACCACTTTTCCACACTCGTTAAACTAATGTAATAGTTTCTTACCAGCCCCTAGTTTTTATTTGCGTGTTCTTTCTTTTCTTGCAAACCTATCCTAACACTCCTACAAAGTACTTCTAGTTTCATACTTGTTCTAGGTAAAGCGAACGTAAAGTGTGCGTAGAGTTGTATCGGTGGTCGATAGAACTTGAGGGAATATTTGTCCTACCTTTAGCTCCTCGTTGGGTTCGACACTCTTACTTATCGAGAAAGGCTACAATTGATCCCCTATACTTGTGGGTTATCAAGACCTTTTTCTGGCGCCGCTGCCGGGGAGAGATAGTGTGGGGTGAGTATTCTCGCGTGTGCTTGTTTGCTTTATCACTAAGTAGATTTATTTGCTATTCTAAGTTGTTCTATATCTTTAGTTATGGATATGGAACACAAAATACCAAAAAAATTAGGTGTACTTTCTACTCATGGAGATGGGGAACCTCCTAAAACCCTCGATGCTCGTTATGTGGAAAATATTATGCACTTCTTTAATAATCCTCTGAAAACCCCATTAAATTATATAATGGGATACACGTTGGATCAACGTGAATACTTTAGTGATTATCGCTTGACTCAAAAAGGGAAACTATTATAGGATCAAATTCATATGTTGAAATGGTATGCTTGGGAGCTATGCTCGAGATATGATATCACTTGTTGCTCTAGGATGAAGGCTAAACACCTTGCCCTTTTCTTGCAAATTTAATGCTAATGAAACCTTGGCTTCTTATGCTAATGGTATATATGATTACTATGATGTGGAGCAAATAGAAGAGTTTGTTGCTTTTATATGTGCTTATGAAATTGAAGCTATGTTTAAAGGGTGTGATGATAATGATGATGATGCTTACCGATCTGAAAATTTGGTTATGCTTCGTTATTGTTATACTCATTATGAATATAATGCCCATATTTATCGATTTATGGAGAAATTATATGCTGCCCAAGAAGAGACTAATATTTTGCAGGAAACTATGGAAGAAGAAAATGCTGAAACTGTGAGCTCATTAGATGAAAAAGATGACGAGGAGAGCGAAGAACAAAAGGAGGAAGAGCGAACTAGCTACTCGTGCCCACCTTCTAATGAGAGAAACTCTTCAACTCATACATTGTTTAATTCCCCTTCATTCTTACCGAAGGATGAATGCTATGTTGATTGCTATGATCCCTTGGATGCGTTTGAAATATCCCTTTTTGATGAACTCGATGCTTGCTATGCTTGTGGCCATGATGCCAATATGAATGATGCTTATGAAGATGAACTTGCTATAGTTCCTTATGTTAAGCATGAAATTGTTGCTATCGTACCCACGTATGATAGTCCTGTTATCTTTTTGAAATCTCCCAACTACACTATATCGGAGAAGTTTACTCTTATTAGGGATTACATAGATGGGTTGCCTTCTACTATCACACATGATGATTTTGATGAATATAATATGCATGTGCTTGCTTATCCTACTTGCAATTATTATGAGAGATGAACTACATCTCCACCTCTCTATGTTTCCAATATGATAAAATTGCAAGAAACTGCTTATGCTATGTATTGGCCTTTACTTGATGTGCATGAATTGTTCGTTTATGACATGCCAATGCATAGGAAGAGAGTTAGAATTCGTCATTGCATTATATACGTTACCTTGTGCTCACTACTAAATTACAAATCATTGTTAATTAAAATTGGCTTTGATATACCTTGGGATCCGGGTGGATCCATTACTTGAGCACTTTATGCCTAGCTTAATGGCTTTAAAGAAAGCGCTGCCTGGGAGACAACCCGGAAGTTGTAGAGAGTAATTTATTTCTGTTGAGTTCTTTTATAGTTTAAAAACAAAAAAATATTGAGGGGAACTTTAAACTTTTTCAAAAAGAGAAGCGATTGAAAGGTGATGCATTGCGGAAGTGAGGGTCGACCTTGAACACTTGTGTTCATGCTCATAGAAACAATGTAGAATTTTTCATCAAAGTTTCTCGCAAAAATAATTATCCCCTTGTACAATTCCATTGTATTATAAAAATAATGTGCCAAGTAAAGCCTTTATGATTAGTTTGGGTGATAGTTGTTTGATCATGCTGAAAAAGATAGAAACTTTGTGCTCACGAAATTATTTTTAGTTCCTATCCAGAAAGAGCTTTTGAGTTGATTTATTTTTATGATGATTGATATGAAAATTTACCTAATTGTCATAATTATTAAGAAGTTTTGGAGTATCATAAGTATGGTATAAGTTCAGATTACTACAGACTGTTCTGTTTTTGACAGATTCTGATTTCTATGCATTGTTCTCTTATTTTGATGAATCTATGGGTAGTATCGGGGGGTATGAACCATGGTGAAGTTGGATTACATTAGATATAATGCTAATATGAATTTGGAATGAGTTCACAACAGTACTTAAAGTGGTGATTTACTTTATTATACTAACAGATCTCACGAATGTTTTGTTGAGTTTTGTGTGATTGAAGTTTTCAAGTTTTGGGTGAGACCATGATGGATGAATGAGTAAGGAGAGGCAAGAGACTAAGATTGGGGATGCCCAAGGCACCCCAAGGTAATATTCAAGGAATACTCAAGCGTCTAAGCTTAGGGATGCCCCGGAAGGCATCCCCTCTTTCGTCTACAATCCATCGGTAATTTTACTCGGAGCTATATTTTTATTCGTCACATGATATGTGCAAATGCTTGGAGCGTCTTTTGTGTTTATTTTTCCTTTTTATTTTATGCACCATGCTGGTATGATATTGTCCTTGGTTGATTTATAGAATGCTCTTTGCACTTCACTTATATCTTTTGAGTATGGCTTTATAGAATGCTTCATGTGCTTCACTTATATCATTTGAAGTTTGGATTGCCTCTTTCCCTACAAATAGAAAACCGCCATTTGTAGAATGCTCTTTTGCTTCACTTATATTTGTTAGAGCGGGGCATATCTTTTGTAGAAAGAATTAAACTCTCATGCTTCACTTATACCTATTTAGAGAGTTAACAGGAGTTGGTCATTCACATGGTTAGTTATAAAATCCTACATAAAACTTGTAGATCACTGAATATGATATGTTTGATTCCTTGCAATAGTTTTGCGACATGAAGATGTGATATTAGAGTCATGCTAGTGAGTAATTGTGTATTCGTAGAAATACTTGTGTTAAGGTTTGTGATTCCCGTAGCATGCACATATGGTGAACCGTTATGTGACGAAGTCGGAGCATGATTTATTTATTGGTTGTCATCCTTTGTGTGGAAGTCGGGATCGCACGATGGTTAACTCCTACCAACCCTTCCCTTAGGAGCATGCGTGTAGCATCTTGTTTCGATGACTAATACACTTTTGTAATAAGTATGTGAGTTCTTTATGACTAATGTTGAGTGCATGGATTATACGCACTCTCACCCTTCCACCATTACTAGCCTCTCTAGTACCACACAACTTTCACCGGTGCATTCCACCCACCATATACCCTTCCTCAAAACAGCCACCATACGTACCTATTATGGCATTTCCATAACCATTCCGAGATATATTGCCATGCAACTTCCATCGTTCCGTTTATTATGACACACACCATCATTGTCATATTGCTTTGCATGATCGTAAGATAGCTAGCATGATGTTTTCATGCCTTGTCTGTTTTTTGATGTCATTTTGCACATCCCGGTACACCGCCGGAGGCATTCATATAGAGTTATATTTTGTTCTAAATATTGAGTTGTAAGTAAATAACAGTGTGATGACCATCATTATTAGAGCATTGACCCATGTGAGGAAGTAATAAAAGAGGCCAATGAAGCCCAAATAATAAAAAAAGAGGCCAAAGAAGCCCACCAAAAAAAACTAATAATAAAAAAATGAGAGACAAGAGAGAAGGGACAATGCTACTATCCTTTACCACACTTGTGCTTCAAAGTAGCACTATGATCTTCATGATAGAGAGTCTCCTATGTTGTCGATTTCATATACTAGTGGGAAATTTTCATTATAGAACTTGGCTTGTATATTCCAATGATGGGCTTCCTCAAATTTCCCTAGGTCTTCGTGAGCAAGCGAGTTGGATGCACACCCACTAGTTTATTTTTGAGCTTTCATACACTTATAGCTCTTGTGCATCTGTTGCATGGCAATCCCTACTCATTCACATTGATATCTATTGATGGGCATCTCCATAACCCGTTGATACGCCTAGTTGATGTGAGACTATCTCCTCCTTTTTGTCTTCTCCACAATCACCATATTCTATTCCACTTATACTGCTATGTCCATGGCTCACGCTCATGTATTGCGTGAAAGTTGAAAAAGTTTGAGAATACTAAAGTATGAAACAATTGCTTGGCTAAAACCAGGGTTGTGCATGATTTAAATACGTTGTGTGGGGAAGATGGAGCATAGCCAGACTATATGATTTTGTAGGGATAACTTTCTTTGGCCATGATATTTTGAGAAGACATGATTGCTTTGTTAGTATGCTTGAAATATTATTGTCTTTATGTCAAATGATAGACTATTGCTTTGAATCACTCGTGTTTTAGTATTCATGCCATGATTAGATTATATGATCAAGATTATGCTAGGTAACATTCCACATCAAAAATTATCTTTCTTATCATTTACCTACTCGAGGACGAGCAAGAACTAAGCTTGGGAATGCTCATACGTCTCCGTCGTATCTATAATTTTTGATTGTTTTATGCCAATATTCTACAACTTTCATATACTTTTGGCAACTTATTATACTATTTTTGGGACTAACATATTGATCGAGTGCCCAGTATCAGTTCTGTTTGTTGCATGTTTTTTGTTTCACAGATTATCCATACCAAACAAAGTCCAAACACAATAAAAAACCTACGGGGATTTTTTTTGGAATATTTGTGATTTTTGGGAAGAAGAATCTACGTGAAACGATGCCCGAGGAGGTCACAAGCCTAGGAGGCGCGACCCCCCTAGGCCGCGGCTGGCAGACTTGTGACCAATCCCTAAGGCAGTTGGGGCCCTTCTTTCGCCGCAAGAAAGCTAATATCTGGAATAAAATCGTGTTAAAATTACAGCCCAATCAGAGTTACGGATCTCCGGGAATTTCAGAAACGGTGAAAGCCAGAATCTGGGAGCGCAGAAAGAGAAGGACACAGAGAGAGAGATCCAATCTCGAAGGGGCTCCCGCCCCTCTGCCGCCATGGACACCATGGACCAGAGGGGAAACCCTTCTCCCATCTAGGTAGGAGGTCAAGGAAGAAGAACAATAAGGGGGGCTCTCTCCCCCTCTCTCCCGGCGGCGCCAGAACGCCGCCTCGAACATCATCATGTGACGGCGATCTACACCAACACCTCCGTCATCTTCACCAACACCTCCATCACCTTCCCCCATCTATATTCAGCGGTCCACTCTCCCGCAACCCGCTGTACCCTCTACTTGAACATGGTGCTTTATACTTCATATTATTAGCCAATGATGTGTTGCAATCCTATGATGTCCGAGTAGATTTTCGTTGTCCTATCGGTGATTGATGAATTGCTATGATTGGTTTAATTTGCTTGTGGTTATGTTGTTGTCCTTTGGTGCCCATCATATGAGCGCGCACGTGGATCACACCATAGGGTTAGTAGTATGTTAATAGGACTATGTGTTGGAGGGCAAGGGTGACAGAAGCTTCAGCCTAGCATAGAAATTGATGCATACGAGATTGAAGGGGGGCCAATATATCTTATTGCTATCGTTGGGTTTTACCTTAATGAACATTAGTAGTTGCGGATGCTTGCTAATAGTTCCAATCATAAGTGCATAGAATTCCAAGTAAGGGATGTGATGTCTACTACGCAACCTTCTTCTTGTAGACGTTGTTGGGCCTCCAAGTGCAGAGGTTTGTAGGACAGTAGCTATTTTCCCTCAAGTGGGTGACCTAAGGTTTATCAATCCGTGGGAGGCGTAGGATGAAGATGGTCTCTCTCAAGCAACCCTGCAACCAAATAACAAAGAGTCTCTTGTGTCCCCAACACACCCAATACAATGGTAAATTGTATAGGTGCACTTGTTCGGCGAAGAGATGGTGAAACAAGTGCAATAAGGATGGTAGATATAGGTTTTTGTAATCTGAAATTACAAAAACAGCAAGGTAACAAATGGTAAAAGTGATCACGAATGGTATTGCAATGCGTGGAAACAAGGCCTAGGGTTCATACTTTCACTAGTGAAGTTCTCTCAACAATGATAACATAATTGGATCATATAACTAGCCCTCAACATGCAACAAAGAGTCACTCCAAAGTCACTAATAGCGGGGAACAAACGAAGAGATTATTGTCGGGTACGAAACCACCACAAAGTTAGTCTTTCTGATCGATCTATTCAAGAGTCCGTAGTAAAATAACACGAAGCTATTATTTCTGTTCGATCCATCATAGAGTTCGTACTAGAATAACACCTTAAGATACATATCAACCAAGACCCTAATGTCACCTAGATACTCCATTGTCACCTCAAGTATCCGGGCATGATTATACAATATGCATCACATAATCTCATAATCATCTATTCAACCAACACATAGAACTTCAAAGAGTGCCCCAATGTTTCTACTGGAGAGTCAAAATGTGTGCCAACCCCTATGCATAGGTTCCCAATGTCACGAACCTGCAAGTTGATCACCAAAACATACATCAAGTACTCACATGAATCCATGTGTGCCAACCCATATGCCTAGGTTCCCAATTGTCACAAACCCGCAAGTTGATCACATAAGATAGACACGTGCAAGACATACATCATGTGTTCTCAAAGACTCAATCCGATAAGATAACTCCAAAGGGGAAACTCAATTCATTACAAGAGGGAAAGGGGGAACAGCATCATAAGATCCAACTATAGTAGCAAAGCCCATGGTACATCGAGATCAAGAGATCTTAAGAACACGATAGAGAGAGATCAAACACATAGCTATTGGTACATACCCTCAGCCCCGAGGGAGAATTACTCCCTCCTCGTCATGGAGATCGCCGGGATGATGAAGATGGCCACCGGAGATGGATTCCCCCTCCGGCAGGGCGCCAGAACGGGCTCCAGATTGGTTTTTGGTGGCTACAGAGTCTTGCGGCGGCGGAACTCCCGATCTAGGTTTCTTTTTGGGGGTTTCTGAATTTATAGGAATTTATGGCGGTGGAATTACGTCGGTTGGGCCCACGAGGAGGTCACAAGCCTGCCCTGCGCCACCTAGGGGGGTGGTGGCGGCGGCAGGGCTTGTGACTCCCTCATGGCCCATCTGGCCTTCTTCCAAAGCTTCGGGGGGTATCTTTTGGTCCAAAAAAATCATCGTAAAGTTTCATTCCATTTGGACTCCGTCTGAAAAAGGGTCAAAAACACGGAAAAAACAGAAACTGGCACTTGGCACTGAGTTAATAGGTTAGTCCCAAAAAAGATATAAAATAGCATATTCATGCATATAAAACATCCAAAGTTGACAAGATAATAGCATGGAACCATCAAAAACTATAGATACGTTGGAGATGTATCAGGATGACATGCTAGCAGTGGCCTCTCCCACACAAAACATGCTATCGGTCTAGTAACGTAGTCAATTGCTTAGGGACAATTCCGCAACTCCTACCACCACTTTTCCACACTCGTTAAACTAACGTAATAGTTTCTTACCAGCCCCTAGTTTTTATTTATGTGTTCTTTCTTTTCTTGCAAACCTATCCTATCACTCCTACAAAGTACTTCTAGTTTCATACTTGTTCTAGGTAAAGCGAACGTAAAGTGTGCGTAGAGTTGTATCGATGGTCGATAGAACTTGAGGGAATATTTGTCCTACCTTTAGTTCCTCGTTGGGTTCGACACTCTTACTTATCGAGAAAGGCTACAATTGATCCCCTATACTTGTGGGTTATCAGCATTTCTAATATTATATGTGGATGACATATTGCTGATTGGAAACAACGTGGAGTGTTTGGAGAGCATAAAGGATTACTTGAATAAAAGTTTCTCTATGAAGGACCTAGGAGAAGCTGCTTACATTCTAGGCATTAAGATCTATAAGGATAGATTGAGACGCCTGATAGGACTTTCACAAAGCACATACCTTGATAAAGTTTTGAAGAAGTTCAAAATGGAATAGTCCAAGAAAGGGTTCTTGCCAGTGTTACAAGGTATAAAATTGAGTAAGACTCAGTGCCCAGCAACTGCGGAAGATAGAGAACAAATTAGTTCCGCCCCCTATGCTTCAGCCATAGGTTCTATCATGTATGCAATGCTCTGCACTAGACCAGACGTCAGCTTGGCCATAAGTATGGGAGGCAGGTTTCAGAGTAATCGAGGAGTTGATCACTCGACAGCGGTCAAGAATATTCTGAAGTACGTGAAAAGTACTAAGGAAATGTTTCTCATTTATGGAGGTGACGAAGAGCTCGTCGTAAAGGGTTACGTTGACGCAAGCTTTGACACTAATCCGGATGACTCTAAGACTCAAACCGGATACATGTTTATTCTTAATGGGGGTGCGGTAAGCTGGTGCAGTTCCAAGCAAAGTGTCATAGCAGATTCTACATGTGAAGCGGAGTACATGGTGCCTCAGAGGTAGCAAAGGAGGGTGTCTAGATGAAGCAGTTCATGACGGATCTTGGAGTTGTGCCGAGCGCACTAAATCCAATAACTTTTTTCTATGACAACACTGGTGCCATTGCTCTAGCAAAGGAACCAAGGTTTCACAAGAAGACAAGGCACATCAAACGACGTTTCAACCTCATCCGCGACTACGTCGAAGGAGAGGACGTGAATATTTGCAAAGTGCACACGGATCTGAATGCAGCAGACCCGCTGACTAAACCTCTTCCATGGGCAAAACATGATCAACACCAGAACTGTATGGGTGTTAGATTTATTACAATATAAATCGCATGGCGATGTGTGGACTAGATTATTGACTCTAGTACAAGTGGAAGACTATTGGAAATATGCCCTAGAGGCAATGATAAATAGTTATTATTATATTTCCTATTTCAGGATAATCATTTATTATCCATGCGATAATTGTATTGAATGAAAACATAGCTACATGTGTGGATACATACACAAAACAATGTCCCTAGCAAGCCTCTAGTTGGCTCGCCAGTTGATCAATGATAGTCAAGGTTTTCTGACTATATGCAAGTGTTGTCACTTGATAACCGGATCAAATCATTAGGAGAATCATGTGATGGACTAGACCCAAACTATGAACATAGCATATTGATTGTGTCCTTTTATTGCTATTGTTTTCTGCGTGTCTATGGCCATGAGATCATATAACTCACTCATGACCCACAAGTATAGGGGATCAATCGTAGTCCTTTCGATAAGTAAGAGTGTCAAACCCAACGAGGAGTAGAAGGATCTGACAAGTGGTTTTCCGCAAGGGAATATCTGCAAGCACTGAAATTATCGGTAACAAGTGATTGTGTAGTGAGATGATTCGTAGCAAGCAACAAGTAGAAAAGTAGCAACGGTGCAGCAAAGTGGCCCAATCCCTTTTGTAGCAAGGGACAAGCCTGGACAAAGTCTTATAGGAGGAAAAACGCTCCTGAGGACACACGGGAATTTCTGTCATGCTAGTTTCATCATGTTCATATGATTCACGTTCGTTACTTTGATAGTTTGATATGTCGGTGGAACAGCGCTTGGGTACTGCCCTTACTTGGACAAGCATCCCACTTATGATTAACCCCTCTCGCAAGCATCCGCAACTACGAAAGAAGAATTAAGACAAAGTCTAACCATAGCATTAAACTAATGGATCCAAATCAACCCCTTACGAAGTAACACATAAACTAGGGTTTAAGCTTCTGTCACTCTAGCAACCCATCATCTACTTACTACTTCCCAATGCCTTCCTCTAGGCCCAAATAATGGTGAAGTGTTACGTAGTCGATGTTCACATAACACCACTAGAGGAAAAACAACATACAACACATCAAATTACTGAACGAATACCAAATTCACATGACTACTATTAGCATGACTTATCCCATGTCCTCAGGAACAAAAGTAACTACTCACAAAGCATAATCATATTCATGACCAGAGAGGTAATGAGTAGCATCAAGGATCTGAACATAAACTCTTCCACCAAATAATCCAACTAGCATCAACTACAAAGAGTAATCAACACTACTAGCAACCTTACAAGTACCAATCGGAGTCGCGAGATGGAGATTGGTTACAAGTGATGAACTAGGGTTTGGAGATGAGATGGTGCCGATGAAGATGTTGATGGTGACGAGTCCCCTTCGATGAGAGGAGTGTTGGTGATGACGATGGCGACGATTTCCCCCTCCGGTAGGGAAGTTTCCCCGGCAGGATCGTCCTGTCGGAGCTCTAGATTGGTTGTGCTCAAGTTCCGCCTCGTGGCGGCGGTGAAGCCATGAAAAAGCTCCTCCTTTATTTTTTCCTGGACGAAACCCTTCATATAGCAAAAGAGGGGGCCAAGTGGGCCTGCAGGCTGCCCACAAGCCCTCATGGCGCGGCCTGGGAGGTGGCCGCGCCGTGCAGGCTTGTGGCCACCTGCACACCCCCCCTGTGGCACTTCTTCGACCCAGTATTTTTGATAAATCGAGAAAAAATCCTAGTTGGTTTTTATGGCGTTTGGAGTTGCGCATAATAGGTATCTCAACTTTGCTCCACTTTCAGGCCAAAATTCCAGTTGCCGGTATTCTCCCTCTTCATATAAACCTTGCAAAATAAGAGAGAAAAGGCATAAGAATTGTACCGTGAAGTGAAATAATAGACAAAGAAGCGATAAATATCAACATGAAAACATGACACAAAATGGACGTATCAAATCCCCAAGCTTAGACCTCGCTTGTCCTCAAGCGAAAGCCTAGCTCAATAAATATGTCCACATGTTTAGGGAGAGAGGTGTCGACAAAACAAGATACGAACATGCATGCATCATGATCAAGATCAGAACAACAATACCAACATATAATCTCTCATGCTAAAGTGATAATTCCTTCACAAAGTAAAGCATGGATCAAGAACCTTACCGAGAAGTAACAACCGATAGCCTTTAGTCATTGAAGCAATTGCAATTTATCACAACATCAGAAAGAGTCAAATAAGAGCTTGTAAAGCAAATCCACATACTCAATCATTCTTTCGTTCTCTACAATTGCTACAACTCACGTGGTACTCATGAGATCAAAGTTTCAGCTGAACACAGAGAAAGATAGGGGCTTACAGTTTTGCCTCCCAACTGTTTACCTCAAGGGTAATGTCAACAATAAAAATTCATGAATGCCTACCTCCAAGTTGACATATGAATATAGATCTTTTCCAAGCATATGACGGTAGCCAAGACAAAGGGGAAATAGGGAATTGGTGATGATCACCATGACTCTTTCAAGGGCAAAAAGTAAAGGTACAAGATAGGCCCTTCATAGAGGGAAGCAGAGGTTGTCATGCGCTTTTGAGGTTTGGATGCGTGTCCTCTTTGTGCGGAGGAACGTCACTTTATATTGCCTCCTGTGATAAAGAACTTTATTATGCAGTCTGTCGCTTTTATGTCTTCCTCATCATAGGTTCGTATAAAGCTTATTTTCCACACACTAATAGATCATACATATTAGAGAGCAATTTTTATTGCTTGCACCGATGACAACTTACTTGAGGGATCTTATTCAATCGATAGGTAGGTATGGTGGACACTCATGGCAAAACTGGTTTGAAGGTTTATGGATGCACAAGTAGTATCTCTACTTGGTGCGGGAGGTTTGGCTAATATGAGGTGGAAGCAATCGTCACATGCTAAGGGATATCTAATCATATAACATTGTTCAGAGCCAAGCAAACACAATTCATTACGTTGTCTTCCTTGTCCAACATCTACTTCTAGGCATGCAATAGTTTGGTGAGTGTTCACAATCATAGATGGTGTCAGAGATGACATATTTATATGTGAACCTCTCCTTCTTTATCACTTCCTATTAATTGCAACAATGACCAAGGTCTATGTTTGCCTACACTCAACAAGTTTCAATCCTCATTCTTTTTATATGTGAAGCCATCACTTCCCATAAGATCATTACATGATCTTTTATGCTTTTGTTCTATTCTCACTCTTTTGATCATGGCAACAGGATAAATGATACCTGCTTCCAGGAGCTTTAGTATTTCTTTTCTTACGACTTCTTTCATCTTAGGATTCAATCTCCTTTGATGATCAGCAACTCGTTTGAAGTCAGGATCAGTTTTAATCTCGTGCTGGCATAGGGTAGGACTAATGCCCTTAAGATCATCAAGAGTATATCCAATAGTAGCACGATGCTTCCTCAGAGTTTTTAATAACTTCTTTTCTTCATGCTCGGAGAGGCTAGCACTAATAATAACAGGATATATCTCCTTTTCATCAAGATAGGCATACTTAAGAGTATTAGGCAACTGTTTAAGCTCAAACACAGGATCACCCTTTGGTGGAGGTGGATCCCGAAGCAGTTCAACAGGCAGGTTATTATTAAGGATAGGATATTGTTCTAAGACGACTCTATCTATATCATCCCTTTCATCCATATGCATATCATTTTCGTGCTCAACCAAGTATTGCTCTAAGGGATCAGTAGGAGGCACGGCAATAGAAGCTAAGGCAATAGTTTCATCCTTACTAGGCAACTCCTTTTCATGAGGTTGTCTACCAAACTTAGAGAAACTGAACTCATGTGACACACCTTCAAAGCCAACAGTGACAGTTTGCTTCTCACAATCAATATGAGCATTGACAGTATTGAGAAAAGGTCTGCGAAATATGATGGGACAAAAGCTATCTTGTGCGGTAGCAAGAACGAGGAAATCAACAGGATACTTCGTTTTACCACACAAGACTTCAACATCCCTAACAATTCCCGCACGGCAGATAGTATCTCTATTGGCAAGCTGAATAGTGACATCAATGGGCTCTATCTCAACAGGTGCAATCTCATCTTTGATTTCATCATATAAGGATTGAGGTATTGCACTAACACTAGCACCCACATCACATAAGCCATGATAACAATGATCTCCTATCTTAACAGAAACCACAGGCATGCCAACAACAGGCCTATGTGTTGTCTCTAGCGTGAGGTTTAGCAATTCTAGCAGCATCTTCATAGAAGTGAATATTATGTCCCTCAACATTGTCGGACAGAATATCTTTGCTAATAGCAATGCTAGGTTGAACTCTAATTTGCTCAGGGGGTGTAGGTGTTCTAATATAGCCTCTACGTATCACAGTTGAAGCTTTAGAATGATCCTTTATCCTAATAGGGAAAGGTGGTTTCTCAATGTAAGCACTGGGAACAACATGATCATTATAGGCAATGACTTTCTCTTCAACTGGAGTGGGTTTAAATACATTGACTTCTAAAGGAGGATGATATTTAAACCACTTTTCTTTGGGGAGATCAATATGAGCAGCAAAGGATTCACACAACGAAGCTACTATCTCAGAGTCAAGTCCATACTTAGCGTTAAAATCACTAAAGGTATTTGTCTCAACAAATGATTTAACGCAATCAAATGTGAAATTCATACCTAAATCCTTACCTTCTTGAAGCTCCCAATCTTCAGAGTTGCGTTTAATTCTCTCCAATAAATTCCATTTGAAGTCAATATCTCTCTTCATAAAAGAACCTGTACAAGAAGTGTCAAGCATGGTGCGATCATCATGAGAAAGCCGAGCATAGAAGTTCTGAATGATAATTTCTCTCGAGAGCTCATGATTGGGGCATGAATATAGAATTGATTTAAGCCTCCCCCAAGCTTGAGAAATACTTTCTCTGACACGAGGCCAAAAAATATAAATATAATTCTGATCACGATGTACTAAATGCATAGGATAAAGCTTTTGATGAAATTCCAATTTCAACCGATTGTAGTCCCATGATCCAGTATCATCACATTGCCTATACCATGTCAACGCCTTATCCTTCAAAGATAAAGGAAAGACCTTCTTCTTGACCTCATCCTCGGGCACACCTGCAAGCTTAAATAAACCACAAACTTCATCTACATAGATAAGATGCAAGTCTCGATGTGATGTTCCATCTCCTGTAAAAGGATTAGCTAGCAGTTTCTCAAGCATACCCGAAGGAAATTCAAAGCAAATATTTTCAGTAGGTGCAGCAGGTTGAGGAGCAACTATTTGTGCTTCCGTTCGAGGTGAAGATACGCCGAACAAGCCCCTCAAAGGATTAGTATCCATGGTGACAAGTGACAATAAATTTCAGCACACTATATGAATGTTTCCTTAGCAAGTTCCACTTACCAAAGGCGCTTCGCTCCCTGGCAACGGCGCCAGAAAAGAGTCTTGATGACCCAAAAGTATAGGAGATCAATCGTAGTCCTTTCGATAAGTAAGAGTGTCGAACCCAACGAGGAGCAGAAGGATCTGACAAGTGGTTTTCAGCAAGGAAATATCTGCAAGCACTGAAATTATCGGTAACAAGTGATTGTGTAGTGAGATGATTCGTAGCAAGCAACAAGTAACAAAAGTAGCAACGGTGCAGCAAAGTGGCCCAATCCCTTTTGTAGCAAGGGACAAGCCTGGACAAAGTCTTATAGGAGGAAAAACGCTCCCGAGGACACACGGGAATTTCTGTCATGCTAGTTTCACCATGTTCATATGATTCGCATTCGTTACTTTGATAGTTTGATATGTGGGTGGACCTGCGCTTGGGTACTGCCCTTACTTGGACAAGCATCCCACTTATGATTAACCCCTCTCGCAAGCATCCGCAACTAAGAAATAAGAATTAAGACAAAGTCTAACCATAGCATTAAACTAATCGATCCAAATCAACCCCTTACGAAGTAACACAAAAACTAGGGTTTAAGCTTCTGTCACTCTAGCAACCCATCATCTACTTACTACTTCCCAATGCCTTACTCTAGGCCCAAATAATGGTGAAGTGTTATGTAGTCGACGTTCACATAACACCACTAGAGGAAAAACAACATACAACACATTAAATTACTGAACGAATACCAAATTCACATGACTACTATTAGCATGACTTATCCCATGTCCTCAGGAACAAAAGTAACTAATCACAAAGCATAATCATATTCATGACCAGAGAGGTAATGAGTAGCATCAAGGATCTGAACATAAACTCTTCCACCAAATAATCCAACTAGCATCAACTACAAAGAGTAATCAACACTACTAGCAACCTTACAAGTACCAATCGGAGTCACGAGACGGAGATTGGTTACAAGTGATGAGCTAGGGTTTGGAGATGATATGGTGCTGATGAAGATGTTGATGGTGACGAGTCCCCTCTGATGAGAGGAGCGTTGGTGATGACGATGGCGACAATTTCCCCCTCCGGGAGGGAAGTTTCCCCGGCAGGATCGTCCTGCCGGAGCTCTAGATTGGTTCTGCTCAAGTTCCGCCTCGTGGCGGCGGCGAAACCATGAAAAAGCTCCTCCTTTATTTTTTCCTAGACGAAACCCTTCATATAGCAAAAGATGGGGGTAAGTGGGCCTGCAGGTTGCCCACAAGCCCTCATGGCGCGGCCTGGGGTGGTGGTCGCACCATGCAGCCTTGTGTCCACCTGCACGCCCCCCTCTGGCACTTCGTCGGCCTAGTATTTTTGATAAATCGGGAAAAAAATCCGCAGAATAGGTATCTCAACTTTGCCCACTTTCAGGCCAGAATTCCAGTTGCCGGCATTCTCCCTCTTCATGTAAACCTTGCAAAATAAGAGAGAAAAGGCATAAGAATTGTACCGTGAAGTGAAATAACAACCAAAGAAGCGATAAATATCAACATGAAAACATGATGCAAAATGGACGTATCACTCACTTGCACCGGAGGAATACCTTGTGTGCATCAAACGTCGCAACATAATTGGGTGCCCATAAAGGTGCTCTACAGGTATCTCCGAATGTGCCCTTTGTGTTAGTATGGATCAAGACTGGGATTTGTCACTCCGTGTGACGGTGAGGTATCTCGGGTCCCACTCGATAATACAACATCACACACAAGCCTTGCAATCAATGTGACTAAGTGTAAGTCACGGGATTTTGTATTACGGAACGAGAAAAGGGACTTGCCTATAACAAGATTGAAATAGGTATGCGGATACCGACGATCGAATCTCGGGCAAGCATCATACCGAAGGACAAAGGGAATGACATACGGGATTATATGAATCCTTGGCACTAAGGTTCAATCGATAAGATCTTCGGAGAATATGTAGGATCCAATATGGGCATCCAGGTCCCGCTATTGGATATTGACAAAGGAGTGTCTCGGATCATGTCTACATAGTTCTCGGACCCGCAGGGTCTGCACACTTAGGGTTCGATGGTGTTTTAGTGTAGTTGAGTTATATGTGTGGTTAAAAAATGTTGTTCGGAGTCCCCGATGAGATCACGGACGTCACGAGGGTTTCCGTAATTGTCCGGAAACAAAGATTGATATATAGGATGGTTTCATTTTGTCACCGGAAAGTTTCGGGCATTTCTGGCAGTGTATTGGGAGTGACGAATGGGTTCCGGGTGTTTACCGGAAGGGGCCCACCCACCCGGGAGTGAGCCCAAAGCCCTAGGATGGCGCACCAAGTCCTTAGTGGGCTGGTGGAGTCAGCCCAATGAGGGCTATGGCGCCACATATAAAAATATCAAAGGAAAAGGAAAAAAAGGAAAGAAGGAGGTGGGAAGGAAGAGGAGGACTCCTCCTTCCCAAACCGAATTGGAGGAGGAGTCCTCCTCCTCCCTTGCGGCCGGCGCACCCTTGGGGCCCTTGTGCCCCAAGGCTAGTCCCTCCCCTCCTCCTATATATATTGGTGGTTTAGGGCTTTTTGAGACACAACTTTGCCACGTGCAACTCTAGCCTATTCCACATAGTTTTACCTCTAGATCGGATTTCTACGGAGCTCGTGCAGAGCCCTGCAGGAGTAGATCGTCACCACCACTGGAGCGTCATCACGCTGCCGGAGAACTCATCTACTTCTTCGTCTTGCTTGCTGGATCAAGAAGGCTAAGATCATCGTCGAGCTGTACGTATGCTGAACATGGAGGTGTCGTCCGTTCGGCGCTAGATCAGAACGGATCGTGGGACGGATCGTGGGACGACGGTGATTTGAATCACGAAGCTGTACTACTACATCAACCGCGTTTCTTAACGCTTCCCGCTTAGCGATCTACAAGGGTACGTAGATCCACTCTCCCCTATAGATGGACATCACCATGATAGGTCCCATGCAACATTCCCCAATGCGGAGTACTTGAGAGAGCCAACTCGTGCTGATATGACATGGTGAATGGCAATCAATGCTAGCAGAGGGTCCCGGGATACTTGGTAGCATAGATTGTATGCATTGGAAGTGAAAAATTTGTCCTTCTTCTTGACAGTGGCAGTATAAGGGCAATGTCCAAACTTGCACTATCATATTTGACGCAGTTGCTTCCCAAGATTTGTGGATTTGGTACTCTTTCTTTGGCATTGCTAGATCTTACAACGATATCAATGTGCTCCGGTGCTCTCCGGTGTTTGTTAGGATGACAGTAGGTAATTGCCTGGAGGTCAATGTTGAGATCAATGGCCACCAATACAACAATGGATACTATCTAGCTTACAGTATGTGTCCACACCCTATAACAGAGAAGAGAAAGAGATTTGCTCAAAAGCAATAGAGTACTAGGAAGGATGTGGAGCGTGCCTTTGGCGTTCTGCAATTTCGATGAGGCATTGTTTCGTATCCTTCAAGAACTTGGAGTATCCACAAACTTTAGGAGGTGATGACTGCTTATGTGATCATGTACAACATGATCGTAAAGGATGAGCGCCTAGAATATCTCTACGATCAAGGGTTTCATTTTCAGGGTGATAATGTTGTGCGTGAGCATGAATGACTTTTGCACTATTCACCGAATTTCATCATCAGATGCATGATTGAAAAACTCACGTGCACTTACAAAATAATTTGATTGGACATATGTGGGTTCATGTTGGCAACCAATAGATATATTAACAACCTTTTTTTAAATGTATTTGAGACAATTTAATGTTTATTTGGCTTTAAACTATGAATTATTCATGTGGTTACTGAACTATGCAATATTTATATTTTTATTAAACTATGTTAATCTAGGATTAAATTTTATACATATGTAGAAAATAAGCGCTAGCTTATCACACTGATAAAGAATAGATCGGCAAATTGAACGCACGGTCGACTCCAACGAAAAAGGGGACGAACATGTTGATCCAAATTGACAAAACGCAAGCAAACCGCGTGTTTGTTTGAGTTACACGATTGAAGTTGCTCTAACGGTTCATGTTTGAATTCGTGAACCAACGTGTGATTGGATGGCTAGAGGAACTATGGTATTTCCAGTCCATCAGGATTTAAGCCCCGGTGCTCACATTTATTTCTGAATTTATTTTAGAATTTTCAGTGATACGCATTTAGTTGAAGGAGACGTTTCCACCAACGACAAAGCGTCTATAATGACTTCGTAAATCTTAATATGATATACCGGCTCAATCTCTTAAAAATGCTCAAAGAGTTAGGTGTATGTATATTCATTCATATGCGCACGTGTATATTCGTTCATATGCGCACAGATGCGAATCTATTGGGCACGCCCTCCAAAATATTGAATCAGCAGAAGACTACTATTTTTCCTTCCAAAGTTTCCTAGTTTTCTGGTTGTTAACTTTAAGTCCATCCTTCATTATTTTTCTAGATTTACCACGGTAGGCGTGTGTATATAACCATTTGTGTCTGTGTTAAAAAAAACTCCGTGCAATACTCTTACTTCAATTCAGATAGACCAGTCTATGGTCGCGGAGTACATACTGATGTACCCAACCACGAACAACCAGGCATCATTGGGCCCTCGGCCTAGCTCGAAGAAGCTGACAACGACACGCAGCAGGCGTGGAGTCCAAAGTAATCACCTTCAGTGGCTCTGTTTGGATTCTAGAGTTAGAGTTAGAGTTGGTTAAATTGAACTCATCTAACCCTCAAAAATCCAAACAGGATGAGTTAGAGTTAGTTAGATGCATCTAACCTATCCAAAAAATCTAACCCACCCAAGAGTTGCTTTTTTGGGTTAGAGTTAGGTGGGGCCCAGAAAAAGTTACTTTTCTCTCACCTCCATCACACAAAATCCTAGATAAAGAAGCCAAATAATTGGAAAAAGTGCATTTATTAGCAATCTAACCCTTCCATCCAAACACCTTTTTGGTTAGAGTTAGTTCAAGGTTAGTCTAGAGTTAGTTCAAGGTTAGTGTAGAGTTAGAATCTAACTCTAACCTCTAACCGAGTTAGAGTATCCAAACAGGGCCAGTAACTCTTCTTGCTGCCGGTCTCGCTGGCCGACGGGACGTCCACGTGCCATGCATAGCCCTGCTCGTGGACAGCCAATGCGCTGTCGATGCTGCCTGCCTTTCCCCATGGCAGAGTGTGGCGTCTCAAGAAGTTTCTTTTAGGCCAACTTCACCGCGTGATTTTAAATTGGCGTCTGTTTTGTTTGAATTTTGTCTGTTTGGATAGGGCGATGGGTCGTGTCCGGGGCTGTCCTGCGATGCGGTGGCGTGCGTTCAGCGCGCGGCCGCATCCTTTGGCCCCAGCTTGTCCGCCTCCAAAAAAACATTTTTTTAAATATCAGCGGCCTAGTTCACGCCAGCGACCCTAGTTCACGCCGGCAACACATCCAGTGGCCTACACGTCCTCGTCGACAACAAAGCCAGCGGCCGGCAATACAGCGAGCCTCCAAAATGAATAGTTTTGTTCGCGGCAACACAGCCAGCGGGCGGCAACACAGCGAGCCTCCAAAATGAATCTGTTTCTCGCCGGCACACAGCCAGCGGCCCAATGGGCGGCACCCATGCCAGCCTCCAAAAAAGAACGGTCACCGCCGATCGGACGACCTAGTTCACGCCGTCGGCGCCGAACATCTCCTTCTGCCTGTCCTCGAACCAGCTCCTCGTCTTCTCGCTCATCTTGGTCAAGTCCACGCTCATGATCGCAAGGGTCACCTCCTTCGCTTTGGTTGTGGCATTGGTGACCTCGATGTCGAGCTGCCTCTTCCTGGCCTCGACATTGGCGACCTCGATGTCGAGCTGCCTTTGCCGGGTCGCCTCCTCCACGTCGATCTTCCTCTTCTTGGCCGCCTCCTCCATCTCAAGCTTCTTCCTTTGAAGCTCCAGGTATTGCTTCATTTGCTCGTCCTTGCTTTGTCGCTTCTTCTCGTCCCTCATGTCCTTTTGAGACATCATGCCATGCAAAGTCTCATGCTGGACCCAAGTGTGACGTTGAGGTCGATGAAGGCCGAGGGGCGTGGGGTGGAAGGCGCAACCACGCTCACGTCCAGCAACCTCGAGAAACGGGTGTGGGCGTCGTGCCTTGGCGGGGGGAAGCCGGGTGACATAGGCGTTGTCCGCGACTGGCAGTGCGGAGACCGGGCGACCGACGAGCATGTGCTCATGGGGCCGACGGCCGACGCAGAGAAACCGGCCGAACTACAAATGCCAAGCATGAGGAGGACGTGCGCTTTGTTGACGATGGCCTCCTTCTCCTCGACCTCGGCCTTGCGCCGCGCGGCCTCCATCGCATCGCGCTCGGCAGCGAACTTGCGCGCGGCGGCGTTGTCCTTCACGACCGCCCTCCGGTTCCTCCTCTTCGCCGATTCCGCGTCTAACTTGGCGATCTCCTTCGGCGTGCACTTCGCCCGCGGCTTCCTTGGCGCCTTGGCCTTCTTCTTCTTGGCCATTTCGGGCGGGTCGACGAGCCGCCGGTATTCGGTTGGGCGTCGGGCATAGACGAGGGAGAGAGTGGGACGGCGGGACGTGGGAGGGTTTGGGAGGAAATGTCACCAAAGGGGGGGTTCCTTTGTGCCACCGACAAGCGCGCGCGTCCCGCCCATCCGCGCGCTGTCCGTTTCATCCAAAATCGGCGCAAAGTTGGGCTGGGAATGGGTCGAAAGCGGACACAAAACGGAAAAAAGTCCGTTTGCTCCCGCGCGCTGGGCCGTCTGCTTCGTCCGTTTTACCCCAAACGGACGCGTGCGGACATGATGGGGTCGCGCGCTAGCGCACGATCCCATTCGATCGGGCTCTGTTCATTTAAGGCAAAACGGACAAACCTTATGGTTCAGGACGTGTCGCCCTAGACGCACCTTGTTCGTTTCGTGTCCGATCCGATTCATTTCCGACGTAAAAAAGCGCCACTTTGGGTCCTTCTCTCGTCCGTGCCGGGGACGCATGGCAGGCGGCCACCTGCCTCCCACCGTCCGTATTTACTGCGCACGTCCGGTAGGCCCTGCCTGTCATCCACTCAGGCGGGCGGTCGACGTCCTTCTTAAATGGGGAAGCCATGGACCGACACAGTGCACGCGCCCACTCCATTGCCTCCTCGGGACCGACACCAAACCCTAGCTTTCTCTCCACTCCCTCGAGCGCTCCGTCCGTTGGCAGCAATGGGGTGATGTAGCACTGGCGGCAAGGGGAAGGGGGCGCACGACCACGAGGCTGGGTCCTCGTTCGTCCGCCGCCACGTCGAAAGCGAGCCACGCCGTTCTTCTCCTCTGCCACGGCCTGCTCCGACATCCTTCTCCATTGCCCCTCCGGGCGCCCCGACGCGCTCCCGGCAGTACGTCCATGCGGATGTGTGCTGCCGCTATTGGGAGACAAGGATGTCGCTCCCCTGGAGCGATGTCCAGTTGCCGAACAACTAGCACCTATCCATCGATCGGGTGCCGATCCCGCCGGTGCCAATGAGCGGTCGTGCCCGCCGAGATGAGATCCAACGCCGCTGACGCCGCCTCCCCGACGACCTCTACTATGACCCGAGGTACGCCGTGGATTCCCCCTCTGGGACACTTGGTTCCGTGATGAGCGCGACGTGCGACACACGTCCTATTTTGCCGGCGATCACAACAGCCCGCGGCGGGCACGTGCACATCGACGGGCGTGCCCTCCGAACACTCCCTAGGTGCGCGGGGCGTATGCGGGTGCGCGGCCTGACGCCGACCCGTCGTCGTCGCCCTTTCCGTCGCCACCACCCCCTCCTCGCATGACCGAAGAGCAGGAGGCCCGACTCGTCCAGGGTGTCATGGAGGATTCCATGAACACATACGATCAGCGCCAGTGCGTGGGGCTGGAGGAGCATCCCGTGGCGATGAAGGAGGAGGTGCACGAGGAGCAGCCAGTGGCCACGTTCCCCCGACGAGGCCCATGGAGCGTGGGCCGAGCCTTGGTGCCTCATGTCGCCGCAGTCACCGGAGCACGAGTCATCGCCGCGGGGCAAGGTGGTGCAGGCCCCGCGAGCGCCGCCAACCTTCTAGGGGCCGTCGGCCCACCTCTGGACGATGCCGTCGTACATCGACCTCACTGGTGACGATGACGACAACGGCGGCGCCTGAAGACGGCGACGGGCACGGTAGCAGCGCGGGGCGGCACATTTTATCTGTTTTTCAATTATGTTAATTAAGGACTCTGTGCCGTGGGGCCGTTGAACAATGTTTTTATTAATGTTTGCGTTTTAATTACATTTTTCTGGCATTTTTTGTTTATTCCAATTATTTTTAAATGCCGGATGATTTGAGGTGCGGTCGCATGTTGGGCGTACCGACCCGGTCATGGACAGCCCCATTGTGGCCCAAACGAACAGAATCCGGGAGAAACGGACGTCCGGATGGGGTCGCGTGCGGGAGTTGGCCTTAGAAGTTATGGCCTCCTCCGTAAAAGAGAGATATTTTTTTGTTTTGATCTTTTGAATAACAAATTTTAGAATTAACCTCACTTTTAAAAAAGAATCAAATCTGATCTTTTTTGGTGACGTCAACATCCCTCACATCTAGGTTGCACAACGTCACGATTCATGACGTCTAGCATGTGGTCCACACGATCGATTGACCCGTTGTTTAGGTGACGTAGCAAAGGGGAAGACGCCAGGCACCCTGGCGTATGGTCCTGGTAAGTAACCAAACGCTAAGAATCTTGACGTCTGATCCCACCAGATCACAGAAACAATTTGATAATATGTGCCATGCTATCCAAACGCCAAGGTCCTTGACGTTTGGTACGAGACGTGAGGGTTTTTGGCGTCTGGTCCAGGGCCAAATGTCAGGGTCCCTAGCGTGTGGTACCACACATCAGGGTCCTTGACGTCTGTTCCAGGACCAGACGTCAGCGTCCGTGACGTCTTGCCCTTTGCCACGTCAGAGAGTTAATGGGTCAGCCGATCATGCAGATACATACCATACGCGACGAACCTTGGTGTCTCCCATGCAAACAAGACGCAAAGTATGTTAACGCCATCAATAGAGGTCAGATTTAAACATTATTAAGTGAGGTCAATTTTAAAATTTGTTAGTACAAAAGATCAGAACAAAATAATTGTCCGAAAAAGAGAGCCATGACTTCGGACATGAATTTTGAGTCCCGGAGTGAAAGTGAACAGTAATGAGATTTAAATAGAAAACAAATTCTAAAAAAATGATTTTTTTATGGCAAAAGATGTTTTAGTGCATGATATCCGTGCCTGATTTTAAAAAGTTTGAACATTACAGGAGCTCATGATAAAAAAACAAATTCAAGTTTAACATAAACATTTGAAAAATAACTTTGTTTCAAGCCTGGATTTGTTTTTTCGCCATGTGCTATTCAAACGTCTAAACTTCACGAAATATTACACGAACATCACGTACATGCACATTTTGGTTTCAAAAATTCAGTTTATTTTTATTATTTTAGATTGTGGTACTGTTCACCGGGCACCGAATTGGATTTTCAGCACTCGTACTACTACTGTCACCGCCACCATAGACTGGTCTATCTGAACCGGAGTGCTCTTTGGACAATCGACCGAGCCACGCCTTCTACCATTTATTCACTGCTTTTCCACCGTTGCAATGCTCGGTGGCAGAGAAGTGCCCAAAAACTATCAATCGCCAAAGGGGACTGATCTGCGTCGGCGCGTCGACTTAAACTTTCGGTTGGCCGCACGCGAGCCGCAGGATCCACCAACCCCGCGTCGTCCGTATTGTTGGATCCGCATGCAATATTTTTCTCCCTATGCAACAAAATTTCGATGCGATGCAGCAATTTTTCAACAGTTGCAACAAAAAACAAAATTTGTAGCAAAAAGAAAATCTACGTGATTGTAGCAAAAAAACGAAGCTGGTGGTACGTGGTAGCAAAAGTCAAACGTCAGTTGTAAAAAATTTTACGTGACGTGTATGCAACTTTTTTAGTGAACGGTTGTAACAAAACATGATGCCGGTTGTAGCAAAAATTAACACGGTTGTAGCAAAAAGTAAAAAACATCGATTGTAATGAAAAATCTGACGAACAGAAGTTGCAACCAAACGTATATGCAGCTTTTTTACAAAGACAAAAAATAGTAAAAAAAACCTTGCAGAAAAAAAACGCTGGTTGCAACATATTTAGACGAAAAATGTTGCATTCATTGACCAGAGAAGCGTGCCGATGGAAAAAATGTTGCAACGGCCCGCGCGCGCGAGAGGGCGACCGGCGCGTCGGTTCGGCCGGCGCGCGGGTGGGAAACGATTCCCATCGCCAAAGGAGGTGGCTACAGTCTAGCGTGCGTGTACGCTCGCTCTAGCCAAAACTGCACCGGAATACTACGGTACTACCCCTCCGTTCCAAAATAATTATTTTAACTTTATACTAGCTCTAATACAAAATTATACTCAGCTTAAAACATTTATTTTAAAATAGAAGGAATACTTTCTCTGTTCTTAAGTATAAATCTTTTTAGAAATTTTATTAAAAACAGAATAAATAAATTTATACTTTAAAATATATCTATATACATCTGTATATAACCCTCTAATGGAACTTAGAAAGAGTAATACATTTAGGAGCGGAGGGAGTAGCCCATATTGACTAAGGTACGTGTATGCCAGTTTTTTTCCATGCACACGTGACGGTTGACAAACCTCGTGTCATACTCATACATGAATCCACGAATCCACCAGCTCCCGTCCATACACTCGTGTCATCACAACAACAAGAAAAAGAACAATAAAGCCGTAAGGGCAACTCCAACGCACAATTAGTTTAGATTTCGTTCGTTTGGATGTGACTAATAAGCATGCACGTGCAACGCACGAATAATCGTACATCAAAAATTCCCTGCTCATATGAACATTTTGGTCACTAAATATATGTCTTTTATGCACTACGTACGGATGCATATAGACATTTTCATCCATATGTTATTTATATTCGAAAATTTAAAAAGATTTATAATTAGGAATGGAGGAAGTAGTCAAAATTGAATCAAATATTCCATAATATACAAATAAACATGATAGACACAGAAAAGGTAAAAAAAGAAAAATAAGAACATACTCCCGGTATAAAAGAAACCTCACCCACTCTCGTTATAAAAAATAACCTAACAATTTCGTGAAAAAAGAAAAACCTCACAATCTCACCCACCTCGTTTAAAAAAAAAGACACACCCGAACCACCCACTCGCCCCCACCCGATCCCCCCACACAATCTCACCCACCCCCCTCTCCCCACCCGATCCTATCCTCTCCTCTCAGTGCACACCACACCCTCTCCCCACCCAAACCTTATCCTCTCCTCGGCGACTCCGGTGTGCTCCTCCCATCAGATCCTCATCCGCCTCGCGCTCCCGGAGCAGCTCCGCGTCCGCTCCGTCTCCCGTCCCCTGTCCCACCTCATCTCCTCCCCGGACTTCCGCCGCTTCTACCACCTATCCTCCGTCTCGTCCGGCCACACCCCGGCTGCCGCGTGGCTCATTGTGTTCAAGAAGCTCTCGAGTTGCGCAGCGCGAGCCACGGCAGGATGCAGTCCTGGTGGTACATGTGGCTGCAGGGCATCTCCCGGGCCTCGTCGCCCAGCTCGAAGGCCTCCTTGCAGACAACGCAGTAGGAGTCGGCGCCGACGTGGCAGGCGGCGACGACGACGGTGGGCATGGACTCGACGGCGGCATTGGAGGCCGGCGGGTTGTCGCAGGGGCGGACGGCGCCGTAGCCGCCGGCCTCGATCTGGGCGAGCTGCTCGAGGAGGCGCTCGAAGCCGGAGCCCATGAGGAAGTCGGACATGCTCTCGGGCAGCGGGCGGAGGCCGGATCCGGCGCCGTCGTTGTAGAAGAGCTCGAAGCTGCTGGTGACGCTGGTGGCGTGGCCGGACGTCAGCGGGCGCGTCCGCGGCGGCGCGGCGTCGGACGAAGGATGGCGGGCGCGATGGCCCTGCGCGGCGGCGGCGCGTCCATCTGCTCCAGGAAGCCGCCGTCGCAGCCGGGACAGGCCAGCCCGGCGTCCCCCTCCGTGCGCACGAACCGCTCGCAGTTGTAGCACCAGTAGGACGGCGCCCCCGCCGCCACCGCCGGGCCGGCAGCCGTGGCCGCCCACCGATCCATCGGGAGTATACTCCAGTCGATGAAAGTATTATGGTCACGTATCCACGCGACAAAAGAACAGGTACTACGACGTGCTCTTAAGATCTGACAACCTGTCCCATTGCAGCATGATGTCAGTAGAGAGCTTGAAAAGCTAAAGCTTAAGTCTGTTGATGCATCTCTTCACGCAAGTCAGTGGTGTGGCTGCTGTCAAAAAGGGTGAATTTACCAGTTCAGCAGAAATGTTTAAATCATCTTACCTCTGATCCTTATTTATGTGTATCAGGTGAATGAATTAGCTGCGAGACGCCTGGAAGTGGAAGCTTAGTTAAGTCAGATCCAGGCCACGGTGGATAATGCTACAACATCATTCTCAGAGTTCACTTGGGAAGAGATTGATAATGCAAGGTCATGCAAGATCGGAATTGGGTCTAATGGAACGGTATACAAGGGCCATATCAATCACTTGGATGTAGCGATAAAGGTCCTTCATTCTAATGATAGCACCAGTACCAAGCATTTCAACCAAGAGGTATTATTTATTCCTGAATTCATCCTCTTCGAGCGCGGCTTTTTGCTAGATTATTTCATCTGCCTCGTGATTTCTGATTAGTATTTATGATCTTTGAGCTCGATTTGAAGAGACCACGACAAAAGATCGATTATAATTAGTTCAGTGTTCTGACAGATATGTGTAGTTAGTCTTCCGAAGTTGGCAATCAGCGTAATGGAAGATCCATCAAGCGATAGTGGGCAATCAGCAAACGGCGCTGAGCCTGAGCTGGACCCCATGGAATTGTATGACAATGAAGAGAGCATATCCCATACTGTGGATGATTCAAATGGACAGTCTTCTATGGATGTTGACAGAAAACAACTTTCTGTGGATGCTGATATGAATGGGAAACCATCCTTGAATGGTGATGGTAAGGGAAAGTATTCCAAGTCACATGGAGAAGTTCCAATTGACATGAGCTTGGGAAGCCTAGAGAGGTTCTGCAAGGAAGCATCAAGGTCATTTTTTGATGAGGTTGGTCTGATTAGCCATCAGATAAATTCCTACAACGAGTTTGTCTCGCATGGGCTCCCGGAGCTATTTGATTCGCTTGGAGAAGTGACTGTCGAGCCAGGTTATGATTCCTCAAAGAAAGGAACTGTTGGTGGTTGGAGGCGTGCCGTCATCAGGTTTGGCAGAGAGAAACCGGAAAAGCCTGTATTTTGGTCTGGCAAAGATGATATTGATGAGGAGTCACTTAAGCTGAAGCCTAGACATGCTCGCCTCCAAAATATGACATATTCCTCCAAAATGGAAGTAGAAGTGCATATTCAGGTCAGCAGTCTTCATGTTCTTTATATTCTATAAATATCTACGTGATCGTAGCAAAAAAACGAAGCTGATGGTACGTGGTAGCAAAAGTCAAACGTAAGTTGTAACAAATATTTACGTGACATGTATGCAACTTTTTTAGTGAACGGTTGCAACAAAACATGATGCCGGTTGTAGCAAAAATTAACACGGTTGTAGCAAAAAGTAAAAAACATCGATTGTAATGAAAAATCCGACGAACAGAAGTTGCAAGCAAACGTATATGCAGCTTTTTTACTGAGACAAAAAATAGTAAAAAAATCCTTGCAGCAAAAAAACGCTGGTTGCAACATATTTAGACAAAAATGTTGCATTCATTGACCAGAGAAGCGTGCGGATGGAAAAAATGTTGCAATGGCCCGCGCGCGCGAGAGGGCGACCGTCGCGTCGGTTCGGCCGGCGCGCGGGTGGGAAACGATTCCCATCGCCAAAGGAGGTGGCTACAGTCTAGCGTGCGTGTACACGCGTTCTAGCCAAAACTGCACCGGAATACTACGGTACTACCCCTCCATTCCAAAATAATTATTTTAACTTTATACTAGCTCTAATACAAAATTATACTCAGCTTAAAACATTTATTTTGAAATAGAAGGAATACTTCCTGTGTTCTTAAATATAAATCTTTTCAAAAAATTTACTAAAAACAAAATAAATAAATTTATACTTGAAAATATATCTATATAGATCCGTATATAACCCTCTAATGGAACTTAGAAAGAGTAATACATTTAGGAGCGGAGGGAGTAGCCCATATTGACTAAGGTACGTGTATGCCAGTTTTTTCCCATGCACACGTGACGGTCGACAAACCTCGTGTCATACTCATACATGAATCCACGAATCCACCAGCTCCCGTCCATACACTCGTGTCATCACAACAACAAGAAAAAGAACAATAAAGCCCTAAGGGCAACTCCAACGCACAATAAGTTTCGATTTCGTTCGTTTGGATGTGACTAATAAGCATGCACGTGCAACGCACGAATAATCGTACACCAAAAATTCCCTGCTCATATGGACATTTTGATCACTAAATATATGTCTTTTATGCACTACGTACGATGCATATAGACATTTTGATCCATATGTTATTTATATTCGAAAATTTAAAAAGATTTATAATTAGGAATGAATGAAGTAGTCAAAATAGAATCAAATATTCCATAATGTACAAATAAACATGGTAGACACAGAAAAGGTAAAAAAAGAAAAATAAGAACATACTCCCGGTATAAAAAAAACCTCACCCACTCTCGTTACAAAAAATAACCTAACAATTTCGTGAAAAAAGAAAAACCTCACAATCTCACCCACCTCGTTTAAAAAAAACACACCCGAACCACCCACTCCCCCCACCCGATCCGCCCACACAATCTCACCCACTCCCCCTCTCCCCACCCGATCCTATCCTCTACTCTCAGTGCACACCACAGCCCTCTCCCCACCCAAACCTTATCCTCTCCTCGGCGACTCCGGTGTGCTCCTCCCATCAGATCCTCATCCGCCTCGCGCTCCCGGAGCTGCTCCGCGTCCGCTCCGTCGCCGGTCCCCTGTCCCACCTCATGTCCTCCCCGGACTTCCGCCGCTTCTACCACCTATCCTCCGTCTCGTCCGGCCACGCCCCGGCCGCCGCGTGGCTCCTTGTGTTCAAGAAGCTCCCGAGTTGCGCAGCGCGAGCCACGGCAGGATGCAGTCCTGGTGGTACATGTGGCTGCAGGGCATCTCCCGGGCCTCGTCGCCCAGCTCGAAGGCCTCCTTGCACATGGCGCAGTGGGAGTTGGCGCCGACGTGGCAGGCGGCGACGACGACGGTGGGCATGGACTCGACGGCGACATTGGAGGCCGGCGGGTTGTCGCAGGGGCGGACGGCGCCGAAGCCGCCGGCCTCGATCTGGGTGAGCTGCTCGAGGAGGCGCTCGAAGCCAGAGCCCATGAGGAAGTCGGACATGCTCTCGGGCAGCGGGCGGAGGCCGGATCCGGCGCCATCGTCGTAGAAGAGCTCGAAGCTGCCGGTGGCGCTGGTGGCGTTGCCGGACCTCGGCGGGCGCGTCCGCGGCGGCGCGGCGTCGGACGAAGGATGGCGGGCGCGACGGCCCTGCGCGGCGGCGGCACGTCCATCTGCTCCAGGAAGCCGCCGTCGCAGCCGGGACAGGCCAGCCCGGCGTCCCCCTCCGTGCGCACGAACCGCTCGCAGTTGTAGCACCAGTAGGACGGCGCCCCCGCCTCCACCGACGGGCCGGCAGCCGTGGCCGCCCACCGATCCATCAGGAGTATACTCCAGTCGATGAAAGTATTATGGTCACATATCCACACGACAAAAGAACAGGTACTAGGACGTGCTGTTAAGATCTGACAACCTGTCCCTGTTGGGTTACGTAGCATAAATTCAAAAACTTTCCTACGCTTATTCAGATCTTCCTATGGAGAGACCAGCAACGAGAGAGGGGTAAGAGCATCTTCGTACCTTTGAAGATCGCTAAGCGGAAGCGTTGCTAGAACGCGGTTGATGGAGTCGTACTCGCAGCGATTCCGATCTAGTGCCGAACGACGGCACCTCCGCGTTCAACACACGTGCAGCCCGGTGACGTCTCCCGCACCTTGATCCAGCAAGGAGGAGGGAGAGGTTGGGGAAGAAGTCCAGCAACACGACGGCTTGCTTTCGGTGGAGAGACAAGGTCTCCCGGCAGGGCTTCGCCAAGCGCCGGCAGAGAGGAGGAGGGAGAGGAGCAGGGCTGAGCCGAGAGAGAGAGAGATTTAACCGTGTCTCAAACAGCCCCGAACCTCATCTATATATAGGGGGAGAGGGAGGGGGCACAACCATTAGGGTTCCCACCCCTAAGGGGTGCGGCAGCCCTTAGATGGGAGAGGGGTGGCGGCCAGGGCAAGGGGGAGGGGTGGCGCACCCCTCTGGTGGGCCTTAGGCCCACCTAAGCTAGGGTTCCCCCCTTTCCCCTTTTTTCTGGTGCACATGGGCTGGGTGAGGGGCGCACCAGCTCACTTAGGGGCTGGTTCCCTTCCCCACTTAGCCCATCTAGCCTCCCGGGGTCGTTGCCCCCCTTCGGTGGTCCCCCGGGACCACCTTCGGTGTTCCCGGTGGTCCCGGTACGTTACCGGTGATGCCCGAAACACTTCCGGTGTCCGAAACCATCCGTCCTATATATCAATCTTTACCTCCGGACAATTCCGGAGCTCCTCGTGACGTCCGGGATATCATCCGGGACTCCGAACAACTTTCGATAACCTCGTACAACAATTCCTTATAACCCTAGCGTCATCGAACCTTAAGTGTGTAGACCCCACGGGTTCGGGAGACAGGCAGACATGACCGAGACACCTCTCTGGCCAATAACCATCAGCGGGGTCTGGATACCCATGGTGGCTCCCACTAGGTCCACGATGATCTCATCGGATGAACCACGATGTCAAGGATTCAATCAATCCCGTATACGATTCCCTTTGTCTGTCGGTATAGAACTTGCCCGAGATTCGATCGTCGGTATACCTATACCTTGTTCAATCTCATTACCGGTAAGTCTCTTTACTCCTTCCATAGCACGTCATCGTGTGACTAACTCCTTAGTCACATTGAGCTCATGATGATGTTCTACCGAGTGGTCCCAGAGATACCTCTCCGTCACACGGAGTGACAAATCCCGATCTCGATTCGTGCCAACCCAACAGACACTTTCGGAGGTACCCGTAGTGCACCTTTATAGTCACCCAGTTACGTTGTGACGTTTGATACACCCAAAGCACTCCTACGGTATCCGGGAGTTGCACAATCTCACGGTCGAAGGAAAAGATACTTGACATTAGAAAAGCATTAGCATACGAACAATACGATCTAGTGCTAGGCTTAGGATTGGGTCTTGTCCACCATATCATTCTCCCAATGATGTGATCCCGTTATCAATGACATCCAATGTCCATGATCAGGAAACCATGATCGTCTATTGACTAACGAGCTAGCCAACTAGAGGCTTGCTAGGGACACATTGTGATCTATTCATTCACACATGTATTATTGTTTCCTGTTAATACAATTATAGCATGAACGATAGACGATTATCATGAACAAGGAAATATGATAATAACCATTTTATTATTGCCTCTAGGGCATATTTCCAACAGTCTCCCGCTTGCACTAGAGTCAATAATCTAGTTACATTGTGATGTATCGAACACCCATAGCATTATGGTGCTGATCATGTTTTGCTCGTGGAAGAGGTTTAGTCAACGGGTCTGCAATATTCAGATCCGTGTGTACTTTACAAATATCTATCACTCCACTCTGGACATGGTCCTGGATGGAGTTGTAGCGGCGCTTGATGTGCTTCGTCTTCCGGTGAAACCTGGGCTCCTTGGCTATGGCAATGGCTCCAGTGTTATCACAGAAGAGTGTCATAGGACCCGACGCGCTTGGAACCACTCCAAGGTCGGTGATGAGCTCCTTCATCCAAATTCCTTCATGAGCCGCTTCTGAAGCAGCTATGTACTCCGCTTCACATGTAGATGCTGCCACGACTTCTTGCTTGCTGCTGCACCAGCTCACTGCCCCACCATTCAACACATATACGTATCCGGTTTGTGACTTAGAGTCATCCGGATCTGTGTCGAAGCTAGCGTCGACGTAACCCTTTACGACGAGCTCTTCGTCACCTCCATAAACGAGAAACATTTCCTTAGTCCTTTTCAGGTACTTAAGGATATTCTTGACCGCTGTCCAGTGTTCTGCATCGGGATTACTTTGGTACCTCCCTACCAAGCTTATGGCAAGGTTTATATCAGGTCTGGTACACAGCATGGCATACATTAGAGAGCCCACGGCTGAAGCGTAGGGGACAGAACTCATCTTCTCTCTATCTGCTGCCGTGGTCGGCGACTGAGTCTTACTCAATCTCATACCTTGCAAAACTGGCAAGAACCCTTTCTTTGAGTTTTCCATATTGAACTTCTTTAGTATCTTGTCAAGGTATGTACTTTGCGAAAGACCTATGAGGCGTCTCGATCTATCTCTATAGATCTTGATGCCTAATATGTATGCAGCTTCTCCAAGGTCCTTCATTGAAAAACTCTTGTTAAAATAGGCCTTTATGCTCTCCAACATCTCTATATCATTCCCCATCAATAATATGTCATCCACATATAGTACGAGGAAAGCTACAGAGCTCCCACTCACTTTCTTGTACAGACAGGCTTCTCCGTAAACCTGTATGAGCCCAAACGCTTTAATCACCTCATTAAAGCGAATGTTCCAACTCCGAGATGCTTGCACCAGCCCATAGATGGAGCGCTGGAGCTTGCACACTTTGTTAGCACCCTTAGGGTCGACAAAACCTTCTGGTTGCATCATATACAACTCTTCCTTAAGGTTCCCGTTAAGGAACGCTGTTTTGACGTCCATTTGCCAAATTTCATAATCATAAAAGGCGGCAATTGCTAACATGATTCGGACTGATTTCAGCTTCGCTACGGGAGAGAAAGTCTCTTCGTAGTCAACTCCTTGAATTTTTCAAAAACCCTTTGCGACAAGTCGAGCTTTGTAAACGGTTACATTACCGTTTGCATCAGTCTTCTTCTTGAAGATCCATTTATTTTCTATGGCTCGCCGGTCATCGGGCAAGTCCACCAAAGTCCATACTTTGTTCTCATACATGGATCCTATCTCGGATTTCATGGCCTCAAGCCATTTGTTGTAATCCGGGCCCGCCATCGCTTCTTCATAGTTCGAAGGTTCACCGTTGTCTAACAACATGATTTCCATCACAGGGTTGCCGTACCACTCTGGCGCGGAGCGTACCCTTGTGGACCTTCGCGGTTTAGTAGTAACTTGATCCGAAGCTTCATGATCATCATCATTAACTTCCTCTTCAGTCGGTGTAGGCACCACAGGAACAACTTCTTGCGCTGCGCTACTTTCCTGTTCGAGAGGGGGTGTAATTACCTCATAAAGTTCTACCTTCCTCCCACTTACTTCTTTCGAGAGAAACTCTTTCTCTAGAAAGGATCCATTCTTGGCAACAAAGGTTTTACCTTCGGATCTAAGATAGAAGGTATACCCAATAGTTTCCTTAGGGTATCCTATGAATACGCATTTCTCCGCTTTGGGTTCGAGCTTTTCTGGTTGAAGTTTATTCACATAAGCATCGCAGCCCCAAACTTTAAGAAACGACAACTTAGGTTTCTTGCCAAACCATAGTTCATACGGTGTCGTCTCAACGGATTTAGACGGTGCCCTATTTAAAGTGAATGCTGCAGTTTCTAATGCGTATCCCCAAAATGATAGCGGTAAGTCGGTGAGAGACATCATAGATCGTACCATATCTAATAAAGTACGATTACGGCGTTCACACACTCCGTTGCGCTGCGGTGTGCCAGGCGGCGTTAGTTGTGAAACAATTCCACACTTCCTTAGGTGTGTGCCAAACTCGTGACTCAAATATTCTCCTCCACGATCAGATCGTAGACATTTAATATTTCTGTCACGTTGATTCTCAACCTCACTCTGAAATTCCTTGAACTTTTCAAATGTCTCAGATTTGTGCTTCATCAAGTAGATATACCCATACCTACTCAAATCATCGGTGAGAGTGAGAACATAACGATAACCACCGCGAGCTTCAACGTTCATTGGACCACACACATCAGTATGTATGATTTCCAATAAGTCGGTGGCTCTCTCCATTATTCCTGAGAATGGAGTCTTAGTCATCTTGCCCATGAGGCACGGTTCGCATGTGTCAAATGATTCAAAGTCAAGAGACTCTAGCAGTCCATCAGTATGGAGCTTCTTCATGCGCTTAACGCCGATATGACCAAGGCGGCAGTGCCACAAGTATGTGGGACTATCATTATCAACTTTGCATCTTTTGGTACTCACACTATGAATATGTGTAACATAACGATCGAGATTCATCAAGAATAAACCATTCACCAGCGGAGCATGACCATAAAACATATCACTCATATAGATAGAACAACCATTATTCTCTGACTTAAATGAGTAGCCGTCTCGCATTAAGCAAGACCCTGATACAATGTTCATGCTTAAAGCTGGTACTAAATAACAATTATTAAGGTTTAAAACTAATCCCGATGGTAGATGTAGAGGTAGCGTGCCGACGGCGATGACATCGACCTTTGAACCATTCCCGACGCGCATCGTCACCTCGTCCTTGGCCAGTCTCCGCTTATTCCGCAGTTCCTGCTTTGAGTTGCAAATGTGAGCAACAGCACCGGTATCAAATACCCAGGAGCTACTATGAGCGCTGGTAAGGTACACATCAATAACATGTATATTGCATATACCTTTAACGTTGCCGGCCTTCTTGTCCGCTAAGTATTTGGGGCAGTTCTGCTTCCAGTGACCTTTTCCCTTACAGTAGAAGCACTCAGTCTCAGGCTTGGGTCCATTCTTTTTCTTCTTCACGGCATCTGGCTTACCGGGCGCGGCAACAGCTTTGCCGTCTTTCTTGAAGTTCTTCTTACCCCTGCCTTTCTTGAAACTAGTGGTCTTGTTGACCATCAACACTTGATGCTCCTTCTTGATTTCTACTTCTGCAGACTTGAGCATCGAGTACAACTCGGGAATGGTTTTCTCCATCCCTTGCATGTTGTAGTTAAGCACAAAGCCTTTGTAGCTTGGTGGGAGAGACTGGAGGATTCTGTCAATGATAGCATCATCCGGAAGTTCGACTCCAAGTGAAGTCAGACGACCGTGTAACCCAGACATTTTGAGTATGTGCTCACTGACAGAACTGTTCTCCTCCATCTTACAGCTGAAGAACTTGTCGGAGACTTCATATCTCTCGACATGGGCATGAGCTTGAAAAACTAGCTTCAGCTCTTGGAACATCTCATATGCCCCGTGTTGCTCAAAACGTCTTTGGAGCCCCGTTTCTAAACTGTATAACATGCCACACCTGACCAGAGAGTAGTCATCACTCCGCGCTTGCCAGACGTTTAGAATGTCCTGGGCTGCTGCGGGAGCGGGAGGGTCACCTAGTGGCGCATTAAGGACATAAGCCTTTTTAGCTGCTTCAAGGATGAGCTTCAGGTTGCGAACCCAGTCCGCATAGTTGCTACCATCATCTTTCAGCTTGTTTTTCTCTAGGAATGCGTTGAAGTTGAGGTTGACGTTGGACATCTACAATATTTGTAAAGACAACTTTTAGACTAAGTTCATGACAATTAAGTTCATTTAATCAAATTAAGTATGAACTCCCACTTAAATCGACATCCCTCTAGTCATCTAAGTGATACATGATCCATGTTGACTAACCCGTGTCCGATCATCACGTGAGACGGACTAGTCACCATGGTGAGCAACTTCATGCAGATCGTATTCAACCATACGACTCATGTTCGACCTTTCGGTCTCTTGTATTCGAGGTCATGTCTGTACATGCTAAGCTCGTCGAGTCAACCTAGGTGTTTTGCGTGTGTAAATCTGGCTTACACCCGTTGTATGCGAACGTTAGAATCTATCACACCCGATCATCACGTGGTGCTTCGAGACAACGAACCGTCGCAACGGTGCACACTTAGGGGAATACGTTCTCGAAATTTTAAGAGGGATCATCTTATTATGCTACCGTCGTTTTAAGCAATAAGATGTAAAACATGATAAACATCACAATGCAATCATATAGTGACATGATATGGCCATTATCATCTTTGCTCTTTCGATCTCCATCTTCAGGCATCGCATGATCATCATTGTCACCGGCGTGACACCATGATCTCCATCATCGTGTCTCCGTGAAGTCGTCACGCCAACTACTACTATCACTACTACTATGGCTAACCGTTAGCAATGAAGTAAAATAGTAAGCACATGGCGTTGCATCTCATACAATAAATTAAGACAACTCCTATGGCTCCTGCCGGTTGTCATACTCATCGACATGCAAGTCGTGAAACCTATTACAATAACATGATCATCTCATACATCATACATGCAACATCACAACTTTGGCCATATCACATCACATGTCAAACCCTGCAAAAACAAGTTAGACGTCCTCTAATTGTTGTTGCAAGTTTTACGTGGCTGATTTGGGTTTCTAGCAAGAACGCCTTCTTACCTACGTGACAGCCACAACGATGATAAGCCAAAGCTATTTACCCTTCATAAGGACCCTTTTCATCAAATCCAATCCGACTAGAGTAGGAGAGACAGACACCCGCTAGCCACCTTTATGCACGATGTGCATGTCTGTCGGTGGAACCAGTCTCACGTAAGCGTACGTGTAAGGTCGGTCCGGGCCACTTCATCCCACAATACCGCCGGAAAAGAATAAGACTAGTAACGACAAGCAAATTGACAAACCATCGCCCACAACTTTTGTGTTCTACTCGTGCATAGAATCCACGCATAGAAAACCTGGCTCGGATACCACTGTTGGGTTACGTAGCATAAATTCAAAAAATTTCCTACGCTTATTCAGATCTTCCTATGGAGAGACCAGCAACGAGAGAGGGGTAAGAGCATCTTCGTACCTTTGAAGATCGCTAAGCGGAAGCGTTGCTAGAACGCGGTTGATGGAGTCGTACTCGCAGCGATTCCGATCTAGTGCCGAACGACGGCACCTCCGCGTTCAACACACGTGCAGCCCGGTGACGTCTCCCGCACCTTGATCCAGCAAGGAGGAGGGAGAGGTTGGGGAAGAAGTCCAGCAACACGACGGCGTGGTGTCGGTGGAGAGACAAGGTCTCCCGGCAGGGCTTCGCCAAGCGCCGGCAGAGAGGAGGAGGGAGAGGAGCAGGGCTGAGCCGAGAGAGAGAGATTCAACCGTGTCTCAAACAGCCCCGAACCTCATCTATATATAGGGGGAGAGGGAGGGGGCACAGCCCTTAGGGTTCCCACCCCTAAGGGGTGCGGCAGCCCTTAGATGGGAGAGGGGTGGCGCACCCCTCTAGTGGGCCTTAGGCCCACCTAAGCTAGGGTTCCCCCCTTTCCCCTTTTTTCTGGTGCACATGGGCTGGGTGAGGGGCGCACCAGCCCACTTAGGGGCTGGTTCCCTTCCCCACTTAGCCCATCTAGCCTCCCGGGGTCGTTGCCCCCCTTGGTGGTCCCCCGGGACCACCTTCGGTGCTCCCGGTGGTCCCGGTACGTTACCGGTGATGCCCGAAACACTTCCGGTGTCCGAAACCATCCGTCCTATATATCAGTCTTTACCTCCGGACCATTACGGAGCTCCTCGTGACGTCCGGGATCTCATCCGGGACTCCGAACAACTTTCGATAACCTCATACAACAATTCCCTATAACCCTAGCGTCATCGAACCTTAAGTGTGTAGACCCTACGGGTTCGGGAGACAGGCAGACATGACCGAGACACCTCTCTGGCCAATAACCACCAGCGGGGTCTGGATACCCATGGTGGCTCCCACTAGCTCCACGATGATCTCATCGGATGAACCACGATGTCAAGGATTCAATCAATCCCGTATACGATTCCCTTTGTCTGTCGGTATAGAACTTGCCCGAGATTCGATCGTCGGTATACCTATACCTTGTTCAATCTCGTTACCAGTAAGTCTCTTTACTCCTTCCGTAGCACGTCATCGTGTGACTAACTCCTTAGTCACATTGAGCTCATGATGATGTTCTACCGAGTGGGCCCAGAGATACCTCTCCGTCACACGGAGTGACAAATCCCGATCTCGATTCGTGCCAACCCAACAGACACTTTCGGAGGTACCCGTAGTGCACCTTTATAGTCACCCAGTTACGTTGTGACGTTTGATACACCCAAAGCACTCCTACGGTATCCGGGAGTTGCACAATCTCACGGTCGAAGGAAAAGATACTTGACATTAGAAAAGCATTAGCATACGAACAATACGATCTAGTGCTAGGCTTAGGATTGGGTCTTGTCCACCACATCATTCTCCCAATGATGTGATCCCGTTATCAATGACATCCAATGTCCATGATCAGGAAACCATGATCGTCTATTGACTAACGAGCTAGCCAACTAGAGGCTTGCTAGGGACACATTGTGATCTATTCATTCACACATGTATTATTGTTTCCTGTTAATACAATTATAGCATGAACGATAGACGATTATCATGAAGAAGGAAATATGATAATAACCATTTTATTATTGTCTCTAGGGCATATTTCCAACAGTCCCATTGCAGCATGATGTCAGTAGAGAGCTTGAAATGCTGAAGCTTAAGTCTGTTGATGCATCTCTTCAGGCAAGTCAGTGGTGTGGCTGCTGTCAAAAAAGGGTGAATTTACCAGTTCAACAGAAATGTTTAAATCATCTTACCTCTGATCCTTATTTATGTGTATTAGGTGAATGAATTAGCTGCGAGGCGCATGGAAGTGGAAGCTTAGTTAAGTGAGATCCAGGCCAGGGTGGATAATGCTACAGCATCATTCTTAGAGTTCACTTGGGAAGAGATTGATAATGCAAGGTCATGCAAGATCGGAATTGGGTCTAATGGAACGGTATACAAGGGCCATATCAATCACTTGGATGTAGCGATAAAGGTCCTTCATTCTAATGATAGCACCAGTACCAAGCATTTCAACCAAGAGGTATTATTTATTTCCTGAATTCATCCTCTTCCAGCGCGGCTTTGTGCTAGATTATTTCATCTGCCTCGTGATTTCTGATTAGTATTTATGATCTTTGAGCTCGATTTGAAGAGACAACGACAAAAGATCGATTATAATTAGTTCAGTGTTCTGACAGATATGTGTAGTTAGTCTTCAGAAGTTGGCAATCAGCGTAATGGAAGATCCATCAAGCGATAGTGGGCAATCAACAAACGGCGCTGAGCCTGAGCTGGACCCCATGGAATTGTATGACAATGAAGAGAGCAGATCCCATACTGTGGATGATTCAAATGGACAGTCTTCTATGGATGTTGACAGAAAACAGCTTTCTGTGGATGCTGATATGAATGGGAAACCATCCTTGGATGGTGACGGTAAGGGAAAGTACTCCGAGTCACATGCAGAAGTTCCAATTGACATGAGCTTGGGAAGCCTAGAGAGGTTCTGCAAGGAAGCATCAAGGTCATTTTTTGATGAGGTTGGTTTGATTAGCCATCAGATAAATTCCTACAACGAGTTTGTCTCGCATGGGTTCCAGGAGCTATTTGATTCGCTTGGAGAAGTGACTGACGAGCCAGGTTATGATTCCTCAAAGAAAGGAACTGTTGGTGGTTGGAGGCGTGCCGTCATCAGGTTTGGCAGAGTGAAACTGGGAAAGCGTGTATTTTGGTCTGACAAAGATGATATTGATGAGGAGTCACTTAAGCTGAAGCCTAGACATGCTCGCGTCCAAAATATGACATATTCCTCCAAAATGGAAGTAGAAGTGCATCTTCAGGTCAGCAGTCTTCATGTTCTTTATATTCTATAAATATCTATGTGATCGTAGCAAAAAAACGAAGTTGATGGTACGTGATAGAAAAAGTCAAACGTGAGTTGTAACAAATACTTAAGTGACGTGTATGCAACTTTTTTAGTGAAGGTTGCAACAAAACATGATGCCGGTTGTAGCAAAAATTAACACGGTTGTAGCAAAAAGTAAAAAACATCGATTGTAATGAAAAATCCGACGAACAGAAGTTGCAACCAAACGTATATGCAGCTTTTTTACTGAGACAAAAAATAGTAAAAAAACCCTTGCAGCAAAAAAACGCTGGTTGCAACATATTTAGACGAAAAATGTTGCATTCATTGACCAGAGAAGCGTGCCGATGGAAAAAATGTTGCAATGGCCCGCGCGCGCGAGAGGGCGACCGGTGCGTCGGTTTGGCCGGCGCAAGGGTGGAAAACGATTCCCATCGCCAAAGGAGGTGGCTACAGTCTAGCGTGCGTGTACACGCGTTCTAGCCAAAACTGCACCGGAATACTACGGTACTACCCCTCCGTTCCAAAATAATTATTTTAACTTTATACTAGCTCTAATACAAAATTATACTCAGCTTAAAACATTTATTTTGAAATAGAAGGAATACTTCCTCTGTTCTTAAATATAAATCTTTTCAGAAATTTTACTAAAAACAAAATAAATAAATTTATACTTGAAAATATATCTATATACATCCGTATATAACCCTCTAATGGAACTTAGAAAGAGTAATACATTTAGGAGCGGAGGGAGTAGCCCATATTGACTAAGGTACGTGTATGCCAGTTTTTTCCCATGCACACGTGACGGTCGACAAACCTCGTGTCATACTCATACATGAATCCACGAATCCACCAGCTCCCGTCCATACACTCGTGTCATCACAACAACAAGAAAAAGAACAATAAAGCCGTAAGGGCAACTCCAACGGACAATAAGTTTAGATTTCGTTCGTTTGGATGTGATAATGGGACAGCGGCCGGATTTCAGGATTCGTAGGTCATACGTCAACATGCGATCGCTTTTCGGCCGCGTCTCGTCCACCTTAGTATAGCAAATAATTCAAATCAAACATGATGAGTAGGTCAAAATTCAAAATAGTCTTACAACCTAATCAAAATAAAAACAATATCAAATAGTCTTTTACAACCCAATCAAAATTTATTTACATGAAAAGAGATCTAAGCGACATATCTACTCGTTGCTAATGTAAATTCATATGTGCTTAACTAAGTCATTATGAAGCTGCACATGAGTCTCCCATCACACAATTTATGATGAATTAAACAAACTGTTTAAAGGTTACACAAGGTTGGTGCTCAGGCTAAACATTTTCACCCTAAAAATTAAACCCTTGGTCGTAGATGCTACCACCATGCTCATCCTCCACGATCATGTCGTGCATAATTACACAAGCAGCCATCACCTCCCAAAGCTTCCGAGTGATCCATGTCAATGCATGGTTTCGAACAACACCCCATCGAGATTGAAGCACACCAAAAGCACACCGCATCCTCCCTATCACTTTCCTCCATTTGGGCAAACCTCTATCTCTTCCCCCCTTGTAGATTGGGTATGGCCTTCGTAAGAGTTGACCACTCAGGATAGATACCATCAACTAGGTAATATCCCTTGTTGTAATAGTGGCCATTGATGTCAAAGTTGAACTCTGGGAGTGGCCTTCTACAAGCCATTTAAACACTAGGGAACGCTAAAGCACGTTGATATCATTGTAATAACGAGTCATGCAGAAAAACGAATGCCATATCCACAGGTCTTGTGAAGCCAACGCTTCAAGTATGACAGTGGCACCTTTCACACGCCCCTTGTACAACCCCTGCTAAGCAAATGGACCATTCTTCCATTTCGAGTGCATACAATTTATACTACCAAGCATGCCTCGAAAGCCCTTATTGACACTGACCGCCAAGAACCTTTCTATATCAGCAACAATGGGCTCTCTCAGGTACTCACGGACGAAGACGGCCATCACGGCCTCGTAGAAACTGTACATTGACTAGAGACATGTGGACTCACGCATACACACATACTCATCCACAACATCATGAGGAATTCCATATGCAAGCATGCGGATAGCGGCACTGCATTTTCTGGTAAGAAGAGAAGCCAAGCTTGCTAAGGGTATCCTCTTTGCACTCAAAGTATGGGTCATATCCTTCCACTCCCTCTCGGATACGATTGAAGATATGTCTCCTCATCTGGAAACATGACAAAATTGATGTGGTTTGAAGAGTGCGGTATTATCAAAGTAATCGACATAGACAAGGATGTGGCCTTTCTCCCTATTGTGGTTCAAGGCTTGAGCATGTCCGACGATTGATCCCCTGAACCAGGTCCGCTTCCTACTATTGTGGTCATGGACGGCCAATGCAGCCACCCAAGCTCCTCATCGTCCGATGAACAAATGAAGTTGTGAAAGGAATAATCATCCCCGCTACCCATGGTGCCTTGTGAGCAAAACGTTGAACACCTTGCGGTCGTGGTGGAGACACGACTATAGCTTTTCTCCCACCGGTAACAAGGAACCCCGAACGCTGGTAAAAAAACTCTTTCAAAACACGATTGTTGGTCGGCTATGTCATGGCGTGGTCGTGTTTCGGGCGGCCTTGGTGGAAATCAACGTGTCTCGGCAATGGGGGTAGAAGTGGCGATGGTCGGGCGGGGGAGGGGAAGATAAAAGGAGCGTATGTGTCCACGGCGGGAGGGCCACGGGAGGACAAGGGCGCGCATCCCCGTCCATCTGTGCACGTCCGTTTGGCTGCAAACGCGGCCCAAAGTTGGGTCGGAAATGGGTCAAAAGCGGACCGAAAACGGAAATTGATTTGTTTACGCCCATGCGTTGGGTCGCCTGTTCTGCCCCTTTACTCCCAAACGGACGCGGCTAGACAATTTGAGGCCGTGCGTTGGAGTTTCCCTAATGCAAGTAGCACGTTTGTACCATACTGGTTGCTCGCAGATTTCGTAGAAGACCGTTGTATACCAGTCCCTCCATTTTCATCCATAACGCATCATTGCCCATGTCTGAAAAAGAAAGTTAAGGGCATCTGCAACAGCAACCTGTGAATTTACTTCCACATAGGCTCATGTACAAGGATGCAGAAGGCATCCATCCAACCATTGCCTCGTATATTTTGACAATAGTTCGAACCAACCAGACGAAAATTTTGCAAACACGACCGGATTCATATAAACACGACTAGATCTCATACAAACATGATTAATTTAATGTAAACATGTCAAATTTTATTACATTTACATCAACTAAGCAGTGCTTGTCCGGTTCTAAAGGTACAACTAATACACCTAATATATGATCATCAGCACTCGTTGCTCGTGTCCGACCATGAGCCCCAAGAACTAAAGCTTTGTCTTCTCCAGCTCCGTCTCGGGATCTCCAGCTCTGCCTCTGTAACAACCTTCTCCAAAGCCCCGAGATGTGAAGTTTTCTGCCTCCACCCGGTGCCAAGCGACTAACCAGCCAGTGTTTATCAGTCCTGCATGCTTGGCTTGAATCGGAGGGAAAGCGGGGTGGCCTTCTTGGCACCCGAGCGGCGGTTACCTACCGTTCACTACTCTTCCTCGTTGCTGGCGGTGCCCATGGACGTGACAACTTTTTGGTCATCACGGAGGGGCACGGCCTCAGCGATGCCCTCCTCCTCATCATCGGTCTCATGAACACCATGTCATCGGTCTCACCCGCGTCATCATAATCCTCGGAGGCAGCCACCACTTCACCACCCGCTGGTTGTACTGCCAGCGGGCGAGGCAGATCTTGTGGGCGGAGCGGTAGGACCCGTGCAACACCTCCTGCTCCACCAGGTCCATGTCCGGCGTGACCTCCCTGCCGGCGGCGAGTTTCTCCTTCTCTTGCACATGCTTGTGGAGGAGGTGGTGTGGTTGTACGCGGCGATGATCTATACCTCCCAGAAATGCTCCTGCGACACCATTAGAGTCTCCAAGAGCGAACCCTAGGACACCTCCTCGCGCTAGGCACATGGACAGTAGGGGCTGACAAGCCTAGTGAGAGAGTAAGAGAGAGAGAGAGAATGTGTCTAGATAACACCTCCCCCGGGTAAAACTCAGCTCGTCACCTCATTTGCCTCGTTTTTCCTCTTTTCTCCTCCTCTAATTGCGGCTAGGGTTCTGCCAACGCATTCACCCAATCCTAGGAAGAAGGATGACTCGTGTTTGATGACTCCAAATTTTACGCATCTTTATATCTCATTTGTTGCATATCATGTTCGTATATCAAGTCATATCATGTTCGAGTCAGCCAATTATATGTCCATATGCATGATTTCTAGTTTTTATCCTTTTCACCAGGAGAATTGCATAATATTTATTTGTTGTTAGTTTTTATGAATTTTCTTTGTCTTTCTGTGTCTTGTAGATGTGATGGACTTCTCACTTACTTAGCACGATGAAACGACCAAGGATGGGTTCAAAATGGTGGACACCGAAGGACCGAACTTAGCCATTTCAAAGGTGGAAAATTTCATTTTACCAAAGTGCTCCCAAGCAAGATGTAAAACCATAAATGGACTGGCATTGCTCATATGAATGCAACGATCCCAAGAATGTCAAATTCTGAGTTCGTCTGAAGAAACGATGACCGATTTATCACAGGAAGACAGAAGAAAAGACGATCTTTCATGCGAGCGCACGCGATGATGTCGGCACACGTTTGACATTGAGGCAGCTTCGAAAGTTGCCCTTCTAGACTTGATTCTTCGCCTATTTCGTATCCAATTGTTTGCATGGGCTCCTTGGCTCTTAATGAAGGGATTGGGAGAGTATAAGGCCCATCTAGAGCCCTTGGATCAAAGCACAGAAGCCACATCAAGAGATGACGCTATGGAAGAGCCCTTATACAAACACCACCAAATCTAGCAGCAGCCATAATCCATCCAATCATCATTCATCATCTTATATTTAAGTCCAGCCACCGTCCACCTCAAGAACACCATTGTTGCAACCTTGAAAGAGAGCAGAAGGGAACCGCCACGTTGGGGCGCGACCATGGGCCACCACCGTCACACAGTCGTCATCACCATCACCATAGGCGTCCCCGCCGCCATCACCACCATTACCACCATCACCATCCCTTGTTTCTCCTCCGTCACAGTCTCCGTGATGGGATATAACAACACTTGACCCCCCTTATATGTGATGTTATTCGAGTAATTGTTGGCTATGAGTCGGTCGATTAGTCATACTCTCAAACGTATCGACTTTTCCAAACACTTTTGTTATTGTTTTGGCCTCATTCTTGCATGATTTGAATGAAACTAACCCGCACTGACACTGTTTTAAGCAGAGCTGCCTATATGGTTTTCTTGTGTGCAGGAAAATGGATTTTTAGGCGTCCCAGAAAATTCCAATAAAAATAGAGAAAATACACGCACCAGGAGAAACCCTTGACCACAAGATGGGCCAGAGGGGGGCCACCAGGCCTCCAGGCGACCTAGTGGCGCGGCCTGCCCCCTGGCCGCGCAGAGAGGCTGCCTGGTGGGGCCCACCTCCTCTGGTGCCCTACCTTGGCTCCTATTTTTACCCGTGATGAAGACATCCCACAACAGAAGTTTTTGCCAGTTCTCGATGCGGAGCCGCCGCCACCCTCAGTTCTTCTCCGGGAGAGCTAATCTGGAGGCTGTCTTGGCCTCCGGAGAGGGTAAATCATCGCCATCGTCATCACCATCGACACTCCATCACCCTTCCATGACTTCCCCTTTCATGTGTGAGTAATTCCCTATTGTAGGTGAAGGGGATGGTAGGGATTGGATGAGTTAGATCATGTAATAATTTGTCAGATTGTTGGGGGGCATGTTGCCTATCATCTAGTATGGTGTTTATCATCTTTCCTACTACTTGTTACTCTTAATGCTTGTCACTTTGGGCCCGAGTGCCATGATTTCAGATCTGAACCCATTATGTTTTCATGAATATATTTGTGTTCCTGATCATATCTATGAGTAGTATGCACCTATTATAGTCCGGAACCGGCAATCCCAATGGTGACAGCTTGGGACACCAAAGGGGATAGACTATAATTTGAGGATTCCATGTATCCATTGATTGTTAATGCTTTGTTCCGATGCTCTTTGACAGGAGCACCTTAATCTCCATAAGTTCCTTTTGGCCCCGTTGTTAGCGGGATGGTAGGACAAAAGATGTTGTGCAAGTTCTTATTGCAAGCACGCACGACTACCTTGGGATACATGCCTAATGTTTGATATTTTCCTAGATGATCATTACTTTTTTGTGTGCCTTGCCCCAAGTTAAATACATGATATCTCTCATCCATGACCAACCATCCATCTCCCTAGCCTGCAGTGTTTTAATCTTGCTAGTTACAAGTTGCTTTGCTTTTGCTGTTTTACTTTTGTTGCTTTGCCACCATTATTTCCGTTGCTACCATCACTTCCATATCACCGTTACTACTGATATTTCACTGCCAAGCAAGTATCTTTGAGGTGCGGTTGAATTGACAGCTCAACTGTTAAAGCTTATAAATATTCTTTGGCTCCCCTTGTGTCGAATCAATAAATTGGGTTATCTTACCCACGAAGACTATGGCGATCCCCTACACTTGTGGGTTATCAAGACTCTTTTCTGGCGCCGTTGCCGGGGAGCATAGCTTTATTTACAAGTCTACTTGGAGTTATTTTTCTTGCTACAATTTATCCGCTATGGGTAAGAAAGGAGACCCCAAGGTTCCAATTTTACCATCCACTACAAGAAAAGGTACTGTTCTTAGCACTAGTGGCACGCTTGATTCACCTTCCGTTATGAGTAAGTTTGCTTCGCCACCACCACATGCTGCTTCTACTCAGTCCGTCACTATGTCTGATACTTTTGATGATGCTTCTTCTACTCTTGATGAGATGGGTTTACTTGGTTATTTTATTGAGTCTCAGATTGCTAAGGCTGCGAAGCAGTCTGGAATTGAAATTCCTGTTACACACTACCCCATTGGTAGATCCTTTGGTTACGCAGACTTGAGTGGTCTCAGGGAAATAATTCTTGATGATGATTATATTAAACTTGATGATAATTTATGTGGGGAGCTTACAGAGTGTGCTGACTCTGAACCTGCTGCTGTTAAGAAGCTGCTTGAAAAGCATTCTATGAAGAACAAATTAATCCTGATCCCGAATTTGCTTCATCTCCTATTTGCATTAAGGTTGCTGACTTTGATTTCTTTGTCGATCTTTCACTTATATCCACAGTTGAAGCTCACCCCTTTTATGGTAGAGAAAATGACAACACTATTGCACACCTTACCTAACTCACCGAGTTAGGTGGCTTATTCACTAGAGAGGACAAGAAGAGAAATTATTATGTTACTAAGCTACTTTCTTTATCTTTGAAGGGAGATGCTAAAGCATGGTATGTTGCACTAGCATGTGGTTCCATTAAGAGTCCTCAAGATTTAGCTCAATCTTTTGTTGCTAAATATTTTCCTCCTCATAAGCAACATGCTGCTTTACAAAGAATATATAACTTTAAACAGTTGCAGGATGAGCACTTCCCTAAAGCTTGGGGGAGGTATTGCACTTTGCTCAAGGCTAGACCGGGGCATGGAATCCCTAAGAATGAATTGCTTGATATATTTTGTGCTGGTCTAACCAATGAATATAGAACCTATCTGGATAGTTGTGCTGGTTGTTTTTTCAAGGAAAGAACACCGGACGATGCTGAAGAACTAATGGGCAAGATAGCTAAGAATCATGATGATTGGTCCGTTCCTGAACCACCTCCACCACCAAAGAAGAGGGGTATGCTTTTCTTGAGCCCCGAAGTTATGCAAGAAGACAAGAAGTGTATTAAAGAGAGATGTATTAAAGTTGAATATGTGAAGAATCTACCTCCTATTGAGAAATTATGTGAGCCTACCACTCACCCACCTATGGTAGAGGTACACTCTCTTTTAGAATTGAATGCAAGTGAAATCCCTCATGGTAAGCTCCCTGTTCAGGGACAATTTGCTCGGATGATCCACATGTTCAGGGAACAACATCTCATCTCCGTCATCGTTGTGAGGCACGGCCTCATCGGGCAACACATCCTCGTCTACACTCGCTGCAGTGGTTTGACTTGTACTACCAGTAGGTTTAGATGGATTGGGCCTATGAGGTATGGGTGGATGCTCAGAATTAGCAGACTTCGATTTCTCAACACCCGCCCCTTTCCCTTTTCCTTTGGCAATACTTTCATTTTCTGAACCACTCCGACTTCAATTCTACCAAAGCGGTTGTTCATGTTCTGAGCAAACATACAACCTATCTGCTCGTCATTTTGTAGTGGGACAAATTTCTCATCAAGCATTTCCTAGTATTTCACGTGAACCGAATCACCTTCGGACCAAGCATATTTCATACACATTGCACCCAAACAAATCTTTGAACGTACAACTCGTCTCTACCACTAACGGATACCAAAATCCCTTGGATGGTTCATTCGAACCCATAACAGAAGTTTCCATTCTGACCGCCAAATGATAAGCAGTCTGTTTGTTGATCCTATTTAACTAAAATCAATGTACTATTGTCAATTTTCCTCGTATTTACTAGCTAAATCATAGAAATGGGAGATTCAATACTCATTTATATGGAATCCAATTGCTATCGGATCTCGGAACGATCCAGTCCTTACCGCGATAAATGGTGGAAGAAATGCTCGCCATTGATGCAGAAGAAACACTCGCCATTGATGCATCGTCCCATCTCCTGTCAACCTGCCACAACTCGCCTCAAGCGGAAGTAATGCAAAGTGGCACGGTGGGGCGGGGCGTGGCGGCGGTGGCTGCTATGGCGAGTGGTTGTTGCGGCACTCAGATCGGAATGGGCGTGGGGTGGATTCAAAACGGGGTGCGGCGAGTGGCTGTTGCGGCGGTCAGATCGGGATTAGGCGTGGTGTGGATTCAAAATTTGGTACACTTCAAAATGAGGCCCCAAGTCGCCCCCACACGAGCCCCACTCGTGAGCGCGATGAGGTGCCCCAGTCCGACCCCACTAGTCATGCCAAGTAATGGTCAAAGGATGTTGACCCAATGAAAACGGCCGCTTGGCGGACCGCGAGAGGGGATAGAGCGAAGTAGGGCAAAAACGAGGAAAGTTAAGCGAGCGGAGCACAAACGAGTAAAACTAAGAGAAGCGGGGCACAAAAATAAATAACCCTTAATTCATAACTAAATATTATGAAATCCATATTTGATAATTCAAATTCCTGGATGCTCCAAAAATCAAGGCCTATCAAAATATGTGCATTGCACATTTTTCTAGAAACATTTTGTGTAGACATCAAATTCAAATTCAAATTTGATTTATTCATACCCCACTATGTAAAATACCTAGAGCAACCAAATCAACTCTAAATGGAGTGATTCGTATTTCCACACACTCTGCAAACCATAACCAAATTTTCTAGCCTTAATCAAATTTTTTCTAGGCATTATTTCTATTGCACCAAATAAATAACCCTTTTTATCATATATTCCATATTAGAAAATTCGTATGAAAACCGTCCCAACTCCAAAACCAATGAGACCACTTCTAAAAACTCTTCTAAAATCATGCCCTATCACATGAATGCATCCACCCATTTTTATGAAAATATTTTGTGTGGACTTCTTGTAGGGCCAGTGCTACCTCCATTTCCAACGTTCAAAATTCTCACGTGATCCAACTCCACTATAAAAAAAATTGTTAGGAATTTTCCTTATGACCAGAGATGTCCAAGAAAAATAAAACTCCTATTTATAGAACATTTTTGTTTTCTGCTTGTTGTGTGGCTTATCATGGTTGTTTCCGACGATAGATGACGAAGTAGACAAAGTGCTCGGAGTTGGACGAAAAGCTATGAAGACCTCGAAGACTTTGTTGAACTAGGCAAGGAGCCCCTTGACCATGTCTAAGAGACTACCTTCATGCATGGCATATTAAGCATTTTATTCCGATGCATGGGATCACGTTGAATAGGTAACTACCTAAGTGGGGTGTTTCCGGTAGTTCCTCATTGATACTTGCACTTGGGCATGACCCTACCTACCTACGAGGGTTGTGCAGGTGGGGTGTAGTTAGGTTGCTAGTAGTGCTACACATGGGATTGAGTATATGCTTGTGATGGTAAATGCATGTGATTTCAAAGGTTTTGTGAAAACCCTGTCGGGTGCCACTAATGCCCGAGGGAGATGGCATGAGCTAGGTAGCCACTTAAGAAAGAAGTGGTATATATACCGAGGCTAGTGCATGTGTGTGGTTTTCTAAAACGGATTGGTTTAAGTTGCGACCGTTACTCCAACCTTACATCTACAACCACGATAACCCTTATGGGATGGGGATTTACTGATTACCATGGTTGGTTCTAGTAGGGAGCCCACATTACTAGTGGCGGGGGTGAAGTGGTCACTCTCGAGACGGGGTCGTGCCACGAAAGGACGACCATGGGTTGTTTTCACACACACCGGGCACACCGTTGTGTGCCCTTCTGGATGATACGTGGGATGTACATCACGAGGGATTGTCACCAACGAGTGGACTCTTTGCTAGTATCTACATGGGGAAGGTAATGTTCAGGGTACTTACCTCGGGTATGAGAAATACCATGAGTCGTGGAATGCCAGGAAAGTCTCCCGAGTCTTGTGGGTAAAGTGTGCAACCTGCGGAGAGTGTAAAACTATTCGAATAGCCATGTCCATGGTCAAGGAACGTTGGATGACCGCTCTTGGGCTACGTCCATGTTTACCAAACAGCGTGCATGTGCGAAAAAGGTGGTATGTGAGTAATATGGTACACGGGCTAAGTCGGATGACTTGGCATGATGGGTGAACATGGGTTGTTCAACCCTCAATTGATGCTGATATTTTTTCTTTTTCTTTTTCTTTTTCGCCTAGGTGTTCATGAGCATGAGCATGAGCATGAGAAGGATTTCCAACATATTCAACCCTCATATGTTCATGAGCATGAGAAGGATTTCCAAGAAACGGAAGTACTTGGTAATTCAATTGCCGTGCGCGAGCTCTAGTAACTCGTCCAGTAGGTATAGGAGGTGTAAGAATGGTATAGATGTCCTCATAATCCTCCCCTTCTTGAATCGAAGTCGTCCTTGACAGAAGCTCATCTTCCTCACCCAAATAAGGCTTCAAATCTACAACGTTAAAAGTGGGACTAACCCCAAACTCTCCATGCAGCTCAAGTTTGTATGCATTATCATTTATTTTCTCTAACACCTTAAAAGGACCATCAACATGTGGCATTAGCTTTGACTTGCGCAAATCAGGAAATCTATCCTTACGCAAATGCAACCAAACAAGATCTCCAGGTGCAAAGACAACATGTTTTCTATCATTACCCCCGGCAAGTTTGTATTTAGCATTCATACGCTCAATGTTTTCCTTAGTTACCTCATGCATTTTTAATATCAATTCAACATGTTGTTTAGCATCAAAATTAACCTTCTTTGAAGATGAAAGAGGCAACAAATCAATACTTGCATGAGGTATGTGATGACCCAAAAGTGTAGGGGATCTATCGTAGTCCTTTCGATAAGTAAGAGTGTCGAATCCAACGAGGACCAGAAGGAAATGACAAGCGGTTTTCAGTAAGGTATTCTCTGCAAGCACTGAAATTATCGGTGACAGATAGTTTTGTGATAAGGTAATTCGTAACGGGTAGCAAGTAACAAATGTAACAACGGTGCAGCAAGGTGGCCCAATCCTTTTTGTAGCAAAGGACAAGCCTGGACAAACTCTTATATGGAGATAAGCGCTCCTGAGGACACATGGGAATTTATGTCAAGCTTGTTTTCATCATGCTCATATGATTTGCGTTCGTTACTTTGATAATTTGATATGTGGGTGGACCGATGCTTGGGTGCTGCCCTTACTTGGACAAACATCCCACTTATGATTAACCTCTCTCGCAAGCATCCGCAACTACGAAAGAAGAATTAAGATAAATCTAAACATAACATTAAACATATGGATCCAAATCAACCCCTTACGAAGCAACGCATAAACTAGGGTTTAAGCTTCTGTCACTCTAGCAACTCATCATCTACTTATTACTTCCCAATGCCTTCCTCTAGGCCCAAATAATGGTGAAATTTCATTTAGTTGACGTTCACATAACACCACTAGAGGAGAGACAACATACATCTTATCAAAATATCGAACGAATACCAAATTCACATGATTACTTATAACAAGACTAATCCCATGTCCTCAATAACAAAAGTAACTACTCACAAAGCATATTCATGTTCATAATCAGAGGAGTATTGATAATCATTAAGGATCTGAACATATAATATTCCACCAAATAAACCAACTAGCAACCCACACGTACCAATCTCAGGTTTTGAGACAAAGATCGGATACAAGAGATGAACTAGGGTTTGGAGAGGAGATGGTGCTGATGAAGATGTTGATGGAGATTGACCCCCTCTCGATAAGAGGATCGTTAGTAATGACGATGGCTTTGATTTCCCCCTCCAGGAGGGAAGTTTCCCCGGGGGAATAGCTCCGCCGAAGCTCTAGATTGGTCCTGACGAAGTTCCGCCTCGAGACGGCGGCGCCTCATCCCGAAAGGTATGATATGATTTTTTCCAGGTCAAAACCCTTCATATAGCAGAAGATGGGCACCAGAGGCCTTCCACGGAGCCCACAAGCCTGTAGGGCGCGACCAGGGGGTAGGCCGCGCCCCTTGGCTTGTGACCTCCTGGTGGGTCCCCTCCGGTATTTCTTTCGTCCATTATTTGTATATATTCCAAAATAATTCTCCGTAACTTTTCAGGACTTTTGCAGCTGTGCAGAATAGGTCTCTCATGCTCCTTTTCCAGTCCAGAATTCCAGTTGCCGGCATTCTCCCTCTTCATGTAAATATTGTAAAAATAAGAGAGAAAATACATAAGTATTATACCATAATGTGCATTAACAACCCATAATGCAATAAAAATTTATATAAAAGCATGATGCAAAATGTATGTATCAACTCCCCCAAGCTTAGACCTCGCTTGTTCTCAAGCGAAAGCCGAAATCAATAAATATGCCCACATGTTTAGAGATAGAGGTGTCGATAAAATAAAATGCGGACATGAGAGCATCATGATTACCTTTAGAACAACAATACATATTGACATAAAATATCTTATACTAGAGTAACAATTCATTCACAAGGAAAAGTATGAATCAAGAACTCTATTTGAGAACTAACAAACTATGATTTCAGTCCCTGAAGCAATTCCAATTTATCGCAATTTAGGAAAGAGTCAAAATAAGAGCTTGTAAGGCAAATCCACATACTCAATCATCTTATGGTATTTCATAATTGCTAACACTCACACGGTACCTATGAGGTCAAAGCTTCAATCAGACACAGACAAAGATAGGGGCTTATAGTTTTGCCTCCTAACTATTTACCTCAAGGGTAATGTCAACAGTAATAACTCATGATCACCCACATCCGAGTGGATATATCTGTCTAGATCGTTCCCCAACACATGACGCTTGCCAAAAGATAAAAGGCGAAATAAAGGAAATGGTGAAGATCACCACGACTATTTCGTAAAGGTAATTAATAGAAAGTAAAGGTAACAGATAGGCCCTTCGTAGAGGGAAGCAGAGGTTGTCATGCACTTTTATAGTTGGACGTGCAATCCCTTAATGCAAAAGAATGTCACTTTATATTGCCCCTTGTGATAAAGAACTTTATTATGCAATTTGTCGCTTTTATTTCTTCTATATCACAAGTTCGTATAAAGTTTATTTTCCATGCACTAATAAACCACACATATTTAAAGAGCAATTTTTATTGCTTGCACCGATGACGACTTACTTGAAGGATCTTACTCAATCCATAGGTCGGTATGGTGGACTCTCAAGGCAAAACTGGGTTAAAGGTTTTTGAGTGCACAAGTAGTATCTCTACTAGGTGCAGGATTTTCTGGCTAATATGAGGTGGAAGCAAGCGATACATGTTGAAGAATCTGTAACCACATAACTTCTATTCGGAAATAAGCAAACATAACTCATTATGTTGTCTTCCTTTTCCAACATCAACCTTTTTGCATATGATATTTTAATGAGTGCTTACAATCACAAAAGATGTCTAAGATAATATATTTATATGTGAACCTCTATTTCTTTATTACTTCCTTTTAATTGCAACAATGACCAATAGCTTTGTTTGTCAACTCACAACAAATTTCAGTCGACATACTTTTTATATGTGAAGTCATCACTCTCCATAATATCATTATGTATGCTCTTTTCCTTTAATTCTAAACTTTTTCCTATTTTTTTCTCAAGATCATAGCCAGCAAGCAAAGCCCTTGACTCAAAACTACTCTTTATTATATAACTCTCGGACTTGCTTACATAGGGGGAACAAAAAGAAAAATCAAAAGTAGATCACACTAAAACTTTATTCTACTAGACCAAGATATAACTAAAAGGATCGAACGAAGAAAAAAAAAGTAAATAAAAAAGTGTGATGGTGATACGATACCGGGGCACCTCTCCAAGCTTGGCACAAGCCAAGGGGGAGTGCCCATACCCATGTGTTCAGTTGTCTTTCTTCGGAGGTGGTGATATTGGAGTTGTGGGTGAGGTTGAAACCTTATCAAGTTTCAACTTAAGCATGAAATTTTGTTCCTTCATATCATCTACTTCCTGCTCGAGCCTCAATATCTTTTGACATAATTTACCTTTTCTCTCCTGCAGAAAACGAGAAGGGATAAATAACACCTTGGGTGTCCTCCTTGTATTTGGGAGGCTCGACTTCTTGAACTCCACATGCATATCTCGAGGCAAGGGAATCTCCTCTTCGTCCGGGCTTTCTTTTGCATACTTGCATATGTCATGTTCCTCCTCCAAGCACAATCCATAGGGATTTACGTCCCTATAGAGCTCGGGATTGGCAATATAGTGTGATACCAAGCTCTCCCCATCAGAATCTTAGGACGACATCTTACTCTAAATCTGCTACAGAAACAACGCAAAAGGAGAATATGAGATATTGTCGAGATACGAAGGTCAAAACCTTCGGTAGATTCTATAATGTTTTTTTGCCGACCCGAGGGAGTCTTTCACAAGAATACAGAGTCCGAAGGGTGCACGGGGTGTCCACAAGCCTGCAGGGCGCGACCAGGTGGGTAGGCCGCGCCCCCTGGCTTGTTGCCTCCTTGTGCACACTTCAGACTGCTTTAAATTTTCCTAATTTTTTTAAATATTCCAAAACTAGTAAAATTCCCATTGAAAACATTTTGGAATCAGTTTGCTTACCGTAGCACATGCCTATTCCTTTTCGAGGTCCGAGACGTTCTGATAGGTCTCCCTAATGTACTCTTCCGGAGTTATGGTATTGATAATATTAGTTTCAATATTTATGGGAGTACCTGAGATATACTGTTTGATTCTTTGCCCATTTACCACCTTCGGATTTGTGCCTTTGGTGTTGTTGATCTTGATGGCACTGGAACGATATACTTCCTCAATAATGTAAGGACCTTCCCATTTAGAGAGAAGTTTCCCTGCAAAAAATCTTAAATGAGAGTTGTATAGCAAGACATGGGCACCTACATTGAATTCACGCTTATGTATCCTTCTGTCATGCCATCTCTTAACCTTTTCTTTAAACAACTTAGAATTCTCATAGGCATGGGTTCTCCATTCATCAAGTGAGCTAATGTCAAATAACCGCTTTTCACCAGCAAGTTTGAAATCATAGTTAAGCTCTTTAATTGCCCAATAAGCTTTATGTTCTAGCTCTAGAGGTAAGTGACATGCTTTACCATAGACCATTTTATATGGAGACATACCCATAGGGTTTTTGTGAGCGGTTCTATAAGCCCATAATGCATCATCAAGTTTCTTAGACCAATTCTTTCTAAATCTATTATCGGTCTTTTGCAAGATCAACTTAATTTCTCTATTGCTCAATTCTACTTGCCCACTATACTGAGGATGATAAGGAGATGCAATTCTATGATTAACATCGTACTTAGCAAGCAATTTACGAGAAGCACCATGAATAAAGTGTGAACCACCATCAATCCTTAAATATATAGGGACTCCAAATCAAGGGAATATAACTTCTTTCAACATTTTAATAGAAGCGTTATGATCATCACTACTAGTTGGAATAGCTTCTACCCACTTGGTAACATAATCAACAACAACTAGAATATGAGAATACCCGTTGGATTTTGGAAAAGGTCCCATATAATCAATACCCCAAACATCAAATGGTTCAATAACTAGAGAGTAATTCATAGGCATTTCCCGACGTCTACTAATATTACCAATTCTTTGACATTCATCACAAGAAAAGACAAACTTACGAGCATTGTAAGTGCATCTAGTGCCCCTTAGTGATTTTGGTGGTTTGAAGACTTATAGATTAAAGACTAATATGTTTGTGAGTGTACACAAGCTCTATAAGTCATTGAGGAGTTTGAGTTATTAGATGAAAATCGACCCCTAAAAATGTATGTCTTCGGGTGAAAACTTTGGTCATTCCATGAAGACTTTGATCGCGAAGAAATTGCAAAAGAAATTGATATTCCTCATGAAGATATTGAAGATGAGGAATTTGGTGTGTCCTGAAGTAAACACTCTAAAGACTTTGAAGCTTGAATATTTACTCTTTCTGTTTCATTTTCTTTACATTTGAGCCACAGGAACACTGTATTGTTAAAGGGGGATACGGTAAAACTATGGAACGAATTTCCTCATGATGCTCAACCCAAACCTACATCTACCAAAGCCTCATAGTGAGGAATATGAGAGACATGAGGACTTTCACAGTTGAAAGTTCTGACCATTGCCGCGCCAATCGCCACCTGTCATAGATCTTATCCACCCAACGGTCATATTATTAAAGGGCATTTATGTCAAATCATGTCGGGATGCTCCCACGCTATAAATAGCCACCCCCACAACCACTAGATGGTTGGCTTCTCAGAGAGAAACTCACACTAGTCATTTAGAGCAACCCAAATTCCTCACAGTCTTCGAGAGAAAATCATCAAGTGAGGAAATACCCCAAACACCAAACCCAAACCAAAACCCAAGTGATTGAGCATCACTGAAGAAGTTATTCATGTGTGGAACCGCCGCTAGTTACCTTTGAGGACTGTGGATCCCACAGATGGTTAGGCGTCATGCTCTAGAGCATCCAACAGTCAATTGTGGATCAAGGGATGACCGAGTTTGTGAGGGTTTGGAAGTCTACCCTGAAGGCTTACCACGAGTGCTGGGCGAGGACTGTGTGTCCTTAGCTCAAGGAGAATATGGTAGGGATTGTGTGTCTCGGGACTATGTGTCCTTTGGTTTCAATGCCAAGCCGCTCCAAACCAGACGTATAACTGTCACAGCAGTTGGAACTCGGTCATCAACAACTGTCTTCATCAAGCTATTGGTTCTATTTCTTCAACTCTCTCATTTCCTCAATTGTATGCTGAAGACTCTCATATGTACTGTTTGAAGAATTTGTCTGAAGACTTTCTCTGAATTTCCTCAACCTCAAATTCTTCACGTGAGTTAATCTTCATCTGCTTATCTTGTACTTGTGACCTGTGCAAACCGAATCTCTGAAATCACGTTGAGTACTTTGTTGTATACATTTTTGCACATCTGATCTTGTACTATTTCTGCTGCACTCAGTTCATGACTGAGAATTTTCCTCACTAGGAATTTCCTCAGTGATGAAGTTGTAAAAATCGCCTATTCACCCCCCTCTAGTCGATATAACACACTTTCAATTGGTATCAGAGCAGGGTACTCACTTGTTGTGTGTGATTTTGTTTTAATTGCCTGGAGTTTTAGTTATGTCGACCGCAGGTATGATCAATGTTAGTGCAGGATGTCCTACCTTCGAAGGAAAGGACTTCCCCTACAAGAAGACCAAGATGCAAATGCATCTTCAAAGAATTGACAACGATCTCTCGTATATTGTGGAAAATGGTATTCCCTCCATCACTGCTACTATCTCTGCCGCTGATGTGAAGAAGTTCAAGCAACTTGACTCGCAAGTGAAGAATATCATCTGTGGCCACCTGAGGAAAGGTCAGTATGGCAGAATTAGTGCTTTGGGCACAACGAAGCTTATCTGGGATAGGCTGTCTAAAGTCAATGAGGGAGTCTCAACACAACGTGACTCTCGTGTCGATGTTCTTCGCAATCCCTTCAAGAGGCTTGACAATGAAAGCTCTCATGATACCTTTGATCGCCTCACTGACATCTCAAATGAACTTCACACACTGAGAGCTAGAGACATCACTGATCATGAAGTTGTGAAGAAATTGCTACGATCTCTTGATCCATCATTTGACACACTGGTTCTGATGATACAAGAATGAAGAGACTACAAGATGCTTGATCCTGCTGATATACTTGAGAGACTCAATACTCATGAATTCCAACAAGAAGAAAAGAGAGATCTGTATGGACCAAGCTACTCAAGACCACGTGCACTGAAGGCTAAGGCTGTTTCCTCATCTGAAGAAGAAGACTCGGATTGCAGACTTGGTGACCCTGAAGAACTTGGACAGGAACTTGCAATGCTCGTGAGGAAATTCCAGAAGTTCACAAAACGTAGCTAGTTCTGAAAATCTTCAAGAAAATATATGAGGAAATCAGAATCTTCATCCGAGGACTACAAGAAAAGAACCTGCCACCAATGCAAAAATCTGGTAACTACATTGCTGATTGTCCTCGCTCGGTGAAAGAATCAAGGAAGAAGAAATACAAGGATGAAAGTTCTGATGACTCAAAGAAAAAGAAGAAATATTCGAAATCCTCATTTGCAAAGTCCTCATCACACAAGAAGACCAGTTTCAGAAAGGCTCGGGCAATCATTGGCAAGGAAATGGATTCTGAAGAAGAATCTGAGGAATGTGATGAAGAGGAAGGTTATGAAGTGGAGTTAGAGTCTGGTGTGGCAAGTCTTGCACTGGCAACCACATTCGTCAGCAAGTCAATCTTCAACCTTGAAGAAAATGACAACACCATCTACACTGATGAATATGATGATGACTTCGCTCCAACCTATTGCTTCATTGCAAAAGGTTCAAATGATGACAAACCCAAGAATACAGAGTGGGTTCTTGAAAGTGGTTGCACAAATCACATGACTAGTGATAAAAGCTTATTGATGAACATGCTGACTCCATCACCACTGAAGCAAATCACTTATGCTGATAAAGGTAAAAGCAAGGTATTGGGACTTGGTAAAGTGGCTATCTCTAAGGATCAGCACATGGACAAGGTCATGCTTGTCGAATCCCTTGGGTTTAACCTCATGTCAGTCTCAATGCTTTGTGATCTTGATACGATTGTCATCTTTGGAAAATATAGATGCGTAGTCATCATGGAAACTGACAAATCCAAAGTCTTCGAAGGCTTTTGGAGAGGAGATTTGTATATTGTTGATTTTTCCATAGGTCCTCAACCAGCCACATGTTTACTAGCAAAAACCTCAGAAGGCTGGCTATGGCATCGTCGACTTGGTCACGGAGGCATGAGGAGTTTGCACACTCTAGCGAAGAAGAAGCACGTCATTGGCATCGAATCGGTCAAATTCCTCAAGGACGATCTCTGCAGTTCTTGTGAGTCTGGAAAAATAACCAGACACTAACACCCCTCGGAGACTATCATGACAACTACTCGTCCATTTGAATTACTTCATATGGATCTGTTTGGACCTACTCATTATGCTACTCTAACCAATGCAGCATCTTTATATGGCTTTGTCATCATTGATGATTATTATCGTTATACTTGGGTACACATCATTCTGTATAAAACTGAAGTGCAGGAAGTCTTCATCACTTGGGCTCCCAACGCGTCACCACGCCGCCGAGCGTGTCTTCATCACTCAGATGCTTCGCGCATCGCCACTCTGCCGAGCGCGTCTTCATCACAGGGCCGCCTCGCGTGCCATCACTCTGCCTCGCGTGTCTACATCACGTGTCCGCTCCGCGCGTCGCCACTCTGCTCGATGCGCCTACATCACATGGCCGCCCAACGCGTCGCCACTCGGTTGGACGCGTCTGCATCACTCGGCCGCCTCGCGCGCCCTCACTCCATCGAGCACGTCTACATCACATGGCCGCCCCGCGTGTCGCCACTCAGTTGGACGCGTCTTCATCACTTGTGCGCCCAACGCATCGCCACTCTATCAGGCGCATCTTCATCACACGTCCGCCTCGCGCACAGTCACTCTGCCGAGCGGGTCTTCATCACACGGCCGCCTCGTGCGCCGTCGCTCCACCAAGCGCGTCTTCATCATACGGCCGCCTCACACGCCATCCCTCTACCGAGCGCGTCTTCATCACATGGCCGCCCCTCGTGTTGCCACTCGGCTAGACGCATCTCCATCACTCGGCCGCCTCATGCGCTATCACTGCGCCGAGCGCGTCTTCATCACGCTGCCGCCCCTCGTGTCACCACTCGGTTGGACGCGTCTCCATCACTTGGCCGCCTCGCGCGCCCTCACTCCGCTGAGCGCATCTTCATCACATGGCCGCCCCGCGCGTCACCACTCAACTGGACGCGTATTTATCACTTGGGCACCCAACGCGCCGCCACTCCACCGAGCGCGTATTCATCACACGTGTGCCTTGCGCGCCATCACTCTGCCGAGTGGGCCTTCATCACACAGCCACCTCACTGCTGGCACTCTGCCGAGCGCGTCTTCATAACACGGCCGCCCCTCACGTCGCCACTCAGCTGGACGCATCTTCATCACTCAGATGCCTCGCGCATCACCACCTCGTGCGACATATCTTCATCACTCAGCTGGCCTGTACACCATAGCTCAGCTGAACACATCTACACCACAACCCCAGTGGGAGACCGGCTTAGTTGTGACCCCATATCGCCTAAGTTAAAAACTACTTCGAGTACGGACCCGCTCCACACTCGGGAACTTAGCTACGATTCCGTATCGCCTAAGTTAAAAACTACTTCGAGTACGGACACGCTCCACACTTAGGAACTTAGCTGTGACTCCGTATCGCCTAAGTTAAAAACTACTCCAAGTGCGGACACGCTCCACACTCGGGGGCTTAGCTGTGAACCTGACTTCGCCTATGTAAGACACTACTCCGAGTACATACACGCCCCACACTTGGGGGCTTAGGTGAGCACCTCAGTTCGCCTAAGTAAAAACTACTCCAACTACGGACATGCTCCACACTCGGGAACTTACCTTCGATTCTGTATCGCCCAAGTTAAAACTACTCCGAGTACGGAGACGCTCCACACTCGGGAACTTAGCCGCGACTTCGTATCGCCTAAGTTAAAAACTACTCCGAGTACGGACATGGTGCACACTTGGGGGCTTAGCTGCAAACATGACTTCGCCTGAGTAAAAAACTACTCCGAGTACAGACATGCTCCACACTCGTGGGTGATGTTTGCTGTGTATCCCTTGCAACAGCGCCAGAAATAGTTGTGTCGACGACACGAGGAATCCTTCAGCTACGGCTACGCCTTAAGGGACTTCCTAGGCAAGTATGCAAAGGATTTCCCCCGTGGCCTTGGAGCCTTGCGTTGGTGTTCCCTCGAAGCGGAAAGGGTGATGTAGCACAGCGACGGTAAGTATTTCCCTCAGTTTGAGAACCAAGGTATCAATCCTGCGGAAGCGTATCTCAAGATCCTGCACAAACACAAAAGCTTGCACGCAACGCTATGAAGGGGTTGTCAATCCCTTATAGATTGTTTGCCAAGTGAGAACTGAAAGCAACAAAGTAACAAAGCAAAGTAAAAGCGGAGATGTAAACGATGGATGTGAATAGACCCGGGGGCCGTAGTGTTTACTAGTGGCTTCTCTCGTGAAAGCAATTAGACGGTGGGTGAACAAATTACTGTCGAGCAATTGATAGAACTGTGCAGAGTCGTGACGATATATATGCAATTATTATTTCTATAGGCATCATGTCCGAAACAAGTAGACCGATACTTTCTGCATCTACTACTATTACTCCACACGTCGACCGCTATCGAGCATGCATCTAGTGTATTAAGTCCATAAGAACAGAGTAACGCCTTAAGCAAGATGACATGATGTAGAGGGATAATCTCAAACCAATGATAAAAACCCCATCTTTTTACCCTTGATGACAATTGCTTGATGTGTGCCTTGCTGCCCCTACTGTCACTGGGAAAGGTCACCACATGGCAGAACCCAAAACCAAGCACTTCTCCCATTGCAAGAATCATAGATTTAGTTGGCCAAACAAAACCCAAGACTCGGAGAGACTTACAAGGATATCAAATCATGCATATAAGAAATCAGCAAAGACTCAAATATATATCATAGATAATCTGATCACAAGTCCACAATTCATCGGATCTCGACAAACACACCGCTAAAGAAGATTATATCGGATAGATCTCCATGAAGATCATGGAGAACTTTGTATTGAAGATCCAAGAGAGAGAAGAAGCCATCTTGCCACTAACCACGGACCCGTAGGTCTGAAGTGAACTACTCACGAGTCATTGGAGGGGCGATGATGATGATGAAGAAGCCCTCCAACTCCAAAGTCCCCTCCGGCAGGGCGTCGGGAAGGGTCTCCAGATGAGATCTCGCAGAAACGGAAGCTTGCTGCGGCGGAAAAGTATTTTCGAGGCTCCCCTGATTTTTTGCGGAATATTTGGGAATTTATAGGCCAAAGACGTAGGTCAGGAGATGGCCAGGGAGGCCACAAGCCTGCCCACCGCCGCCTCTCCCTGGTGGCGGAGTGGGGGCTTGGGGGCTCCCTGGAGCCCACCTGGCTTGGCCCAAAAGCCCCCTGGACTTCTTCCGTTCAGGAAAAAAATCATTTCGGGGTTTTTCTTCCGTTTGGACTCCGTTCCAAAATGAGATCTGAAAAGAGTGAAAAGCACGGAAAAAACAGGAACTGGCACTTGGCACTGAATTAATAAGTTAGTCCCAAAAAGATATAAAAAGGTACATAAAACATACAAAGAAGACAAGATAACAGCGTGAAACAATAAAAAATTATAGATACATTTGAGATGTATCAAACATCCCCAAGCTGAACTCCTGCTCGTCCTCGAGTAGGGAAGTGATAAGAATGAATTTTTGATGCTTTCATGCTACTTAGCATATGTGTCCTTTGTTATTCCTCTTATGTGACGTGAATGTTCAGATCCATTAGATTCAAAACAATAGTTTGCTATTGACGTGGAAACAATAATAATTCAAGCAAAGTAGCAATGTAATCATGAACTTTCAAAATAACAAGGACAAAAGAAAGTTATCCCTACAAAAGCATATAGTCTGGCTATGCTCTATCATCATTGCACAACGAATTTAAATCATGCACAAGCCTGGTATTGGGCAAGTAATTGTTTCACACCTTTACTTTCTCAAACATTTTCAACTCTCACGCAATACATGAGCGTGAGCCATGGTTATAGCACTATAGATGGTGTGGAATATGGTGGGGGTTGCAAGACAAAAAGGAGAAGATAGTCACATTAACTAGGCATATCAATGAGCTGTGGAGATGCTCATCAATAGATATCAACGTGAATGAGTAGGGATTGCCATACAAATGATGCACTGGAGCTACAAGTATGTGACAGCTCTTAAAGAAAACTAGTGGGTGTGCATCCAACTTGCTTGCTCACGAAGACCTAAGGCAATTTTGAGGAAGCCTATCATTGGAATATACAAGCCAATTTACATAATGAGAATTTCCCACTAGCTATATGGTGGTGACAAAACGAGAGACTCTCAATCATGAAGATCATGGTGCTCAAAATGCACAAGTGTGGAAAAAGTGGTAGCATTGTCCCTTCTCTCTTTTTCTCTCATTTTTATATATTTTTTATTATTATTTTGGTGGGCTCTTTGGCCTCTTTTTTTATGGGCTTCTTTGGCCTCTTTTATTTCCTCACAAGGGACAATGCTCCAATAATGATGATCATCACACTTTTAACTCAAAACATAGAGCAACTATGACTCTATATGGAATGCCTTCGGTAGTGTACCGTGGCAATGATCTAGCATGGCATAGACATCAATGGAAACATCATGCTAGCTATCTTACGATCATGCAATGGCAATATAGACGTGGTAGCACATATCATGGTGGTAGTTGCATGGCAATATATCTCGGAATGACTTTGAAAAAGCCATATTAGGTAGGCATGGTGGCTGTTTTGAGGGAGGCTAATGGTGGGTTTTGTGCACCGGCGAAAGTTGCACGACACTAAGCAGATAGTGATGGTGGAAGGTGAAAGTGCATCTAAACCATGGACTCAACATTAGTCATGAAGAACTCATATACTTGTTGCAAAAGTTTTATTAGTAATCGAAACAAAGCATTCAACGCATACTCCTAGGGGAAGGGTTGGTAGGTATAAACCATCGCGCGATCCCGACCGCCATGCAAAGGATGACAATCAATATACTAATCATGCTCAGACTTCATCACATGGCGGTTCATCATACGGGCATGATACGGGAATCACCAACTTCAACACAAGTATTTCTAGATCTACAACACCTTACAAGCATGACTTCAATATTACCATAACCACAACTCAAAACTAATTGAGATGAATCAAACTTCTCTAACTATTCAATGCACATGAAGGTGGAAGTTTTCGTATCCCTTTGGATAACTACCCCTTTTGAGACTACTTTCAAAGCATCGATCAACTACCAAGCCATGCACCACTGTGCTCTAAAATATATAAGTGAAGCACATAGAGCGAAAGTATCTAGCTTAAAAGATATAAGTGAAGCATATGTGAGATGAATTGTCTACCAAAAGATATAAGTGAAGCTCGACAAAATCACGGTGAGTGCATGTATCTCTCTCTAGGTGTGCAGCAAGGATGATTGTGACACAACAAAAAATAAAATACTCCTACGATACAAGACACTCCAAGCAAAAACACATAACATGTGGTGTATAAAAATATAGCCCCAAGTAACGTTACCGATGGATTGAAGACGAGAGAGGGGATGCCTTCCCGGGGCATCCCCAAGCTTAGGCTTTTACGACATCCTTGAATCTCTTGGGGTGCCTTGGGCATCCCCAAGCTTCAGCTCTTGCCACCCTTGTATCTCTTTGTCCATAAGAACTTCACCGAAAACTTGAAAACTTCACAACACGAAACTTAAACAGAAACTCGTGATAACATTAGTACAAGAAAGCAAACCACCACTTCCTTAGGTACTGTAGCAAACTTAAATTCTACTTGTGCTGATGTTGGGTTACTGTACTTTCAATCTTCCATGGCTAATACCCCTGATACTATCCATATTTTCATCAAAATAAGCAACCAACACAACAAAAATAGAATATGTTAACAGCAGACCAGTCTGTAGCAATCTGTATATTTCATAGACCTCTGTTACTTCAAAAATTCTGAAAAGTTACAACAGTCTGAAGAATTTGTGTAGAAATCAGCAGCAAAAAGAATCAAATCAAAAGTTCTTACAGAAACAAAATGAAAATTATTTTCATGAGCAGAAAGTTTCTGTCTTTCCAGCATGACCAAACGATCATCCCCAAGACTAATCATAACGGTTTTGCTTGGCACAAACGCAAAAATAAACACAAAGAACACAATCATAACAGAATTATGAAAGTGTGGAAAACACAAAACAGAAAGAAAAAGATAAATTCATGTGGTTGCCTCCCAACAAGCGCTATTGTTTAACGCCCTTAGCTAGGCATCAATGATGCTCTCACAAAAGACAAGAATTGAAGCGCAACGAGAGCATCCTAAAGCATGTGAAAATCACATCTAAGTCTAACATACTTCCTATGCATAGGCATTTTATAGGAAAACAAATTGTCAAGACAACCAATAGCTGTCGTATGCAAGGAAGAAGAAAGAGACAATATCAATCTCAACATGACGAGAGGTAATTTGGTAACATGAAAGTTTCTACCACAATATTTTCCTTTCTCATAGAAATTACATGTGGGATCATATTCGAATTCAACAATATAGCTATCCCATTGGATATTCTTTTCTTGATCCACATGCATGCAAAGTTGATGCTCTTCAAAAATAGTGGGATTATCATCTAAAGTCATGACTTCTCCAATCCCACTTTCAGTATTGTTGCAAATATCATATTCATCATGAGGTTTGATCAAAATTTCAAGATTATAAGAAATATCATCACCCCAATCATGATTATTTCAACAAGTATTGGACAAATCAAAACTAGCATCCCCAAGCTTAGGATTTTCCATATTTTTAGCATGATTGTCACTAATAGGATTTATAGTGAAACCATTGCAATCATGCTTTTCATTCAAGGAGCCATAGTGAATCACTTCATGAATTTCTTCCTCACAATTTTCAGATTCACGCATCTTACGGAAAACTCCAAAGAAATAGTCAATTGCCCTCAACTCACTAGCAATTTTTTCCACACGAGTGGGTCTCTTAAAGAGACTAGCAAGTGGATGAGGATCCATATCACTAGATTTTCAGCAAGCGAAGATGCAAGCATATTGGAAAATGAAAACGGCAAATGTGAAGTGCGGGAGAGGAAAACGAGAGGCAACTGGCAACAAAAGTAAATGCAAGAGAAGAGTTAGTGAGACCTACTTGGACAGATCTTGATTTCTCTTCCCCGGCAACAGCGCCAAAAATACTTCTGATGTTTGGTGTGTATCCCTTGCAACGGCGCCAGAAATAGTTGTGTCGACGGCACCAGGAATCCTTCAGCTACGGCTACACCTTAAGGGACTTCCTAGGCAAGTATGCAAAGGATTTCCCCCGTGGCCTTGGAGCCTTGCGTTGGTGTTCCCTTGAAGCGGAAAGGGTGATGTAGCACAGCGACGGTAAGTATTTCCCTCAGTTTGAGAACCAAGGTATCAATCCGGCGGAAGAGTATCTCAAGATCCTGCACAAACACAAAAGCTTGCACGCAACGCTATGAAGGGATTGTCAATCCCTTATAGATTGTTTGCCAAGTGAGAACTGAAAGCAACAAATTAACAAAGCAAAGTAAAAGCGGAGATGTAAACGATGGATGTGAATAGACTCGGGGGCCGTAGTGTTTACTAGTGGCTTCTCTCATGAAAGCAAGTAGACGGTGGGTGAACAAATTACTATCGAGCAATTGATAGAACTGTGGAGAGTCATGACGATATCTATGCAATTATTATATCTATAGGCATCACGTCCAAAACAAGTAGACTGATACTTTCTGCATCTACTACTATTACTACACATGTCGACCGCTATATAGCATGCATCTAGTGTATTAAGTCCATAAGAACAGAGTAACGTCTTAAGCAAGATGACATGATGTAGAGGGATAATCTCAAACCAATAATAAACACCCCATCTTTTTACCCTTGATGGCAATTTCTTGATGTGTGCCTTGCTACCCCTACTGTCACTGGGAAAGGTCACCACATGGCAGAACCCAAAACCAAGCACTTCTCCCATTGCAAGAATCATAGATCTAGTTGGCCAAACAAAACCCAAGACTCAGAGAGACTTACAAGGATATCAAATCATGCATATAAGAAATCAGCAAAGACTTAAATATATATCATAGATAATCTGATCACAAGTCCACAATTCATCGGATCTCGACAAACACACCACCAAAGAAGATTACATCGGATAGATCTCCATGAAGATCATGGAGAACTTTGTATTGAAGATCCAAGAGAGAGAAGAAGCCATCTAGCTACTAACTATGGACCCGTAGGTCTGAAGTGAACTACTCACGAGTCATTGGAGGGGCGATGGTGATGATGAAGAAGCCCTCCAACTCCAAAGTCCCCTCCGGCAGGGCGCCGGGAAGGGTCTCCAGATGAGATCTCGCGGAAACCGAAGTTTGCGGCGGCGGAAAAGTATTTTCGAGGCTCCTCTGAATTTTTGTGGAATCTTTGGGAATTTATAGGCCAAAGACCTAGGTCAGGGGGCGGCCAGGGAGGCCACAAGCCTGCGCACCGCCGCCACCCCCTGGTGGCGGAGTTGGGGCTTGTGGGCTCCCTGGAACCCACCTGGCTTGGCCCAAAAGCCCCCTGGACTTCTTCCGTTCGGGAAAACATCATTTCGTGGTTTTTCTTCCGTTTGGACTCCGTTCCAAAATCAGATCTGAAAAGAGTCAAAAACACGGAAAAAACAGGAACTGGCACTTGGCACTGAATTAATAAGTTAGTCACAAAATGATATAAAAAGGTACATAAAACATACAAAGAAGACAGAATAACAGCGTGAAACCATAAAAAATTATGGATACGTTTGAGACGTATGAGTGGGCTTACCTGCAAACCTAACGTCGCCTAAGTAAAAACCTACTCCGAGTACGGACATGCTCCAAACTCAGGAACTTAGCTGCGACTTCGTATCGCCTAAGTTAAAAACTACTCCGAGTATGGACATGCTCACCACTCTGGGGCTTAGCTGCGACTCTGTATCGCCAAAGTTAAAAACAACTCCGAGTATGGACATGCTCCACACTCGGGAACTCACCTGCGACTTCGTATCGCCTAAGTTAAAAACTACTCCGAGTACGGACATGCTCCACAGATGGGGGCTTAGCTACGAACCTGACTTCGCCTAAGTAAAAAACTACTCCGAGTACGAACATGCTCCACACTCGGGGACTTAGCTGCGAACCTGACTTCACCTAAGTTAAAAACTACTCCGAATACGGACACGCTCCACACTCGGGAACTTAACTACGACTTTGTATCGCCTAAGTTAAAAACAACTCCGAGTACGAACATGCTCTACACTAGGTGGCTTAGCTGCGAGCCTGATTTCGCCTAAGTAAAAAACTACTCCGAGTACGGACACGCTCGACACTCGGGGACTTAGCTGCGAACCTCACTTCACCTAAGTTAAAAACTACTCCGAGTACAGACACGCTCCACACTCGGGAACTTAGCTACAACTCCTGCTAACGGCAGTTCCCGGCAACGACACTAGAAGAATGTTGTTGACGAGTCCCTAGCTTGATGCCTTCGCGACAACAGAGCCAGAACTGCTCCCAGTTTCTCAACAATTAGCAATTGTCTTGCAATGGCCCACCAGCGCGTGGGTTCGCGGCAATTTTCGAGGGTAGAGTATTCGACCCAAATTTGTTGATTCGCCAGGCAAGAGGTGAGAGGATACTGTCGAGTATTAGCAGCTGAATGTATCAGATTCAACCACACCTGACAGATTAGTATCTGCAAGCAAAGTAGTAGCACCAAAGTAGTATGATAACAACGGTGTCAGAAACGATATGTTGATGGAAGACTGTTCCTAACTATCGTATCAATGGTGCCAGAAGTTGCCCGTTGATGGGAATAGTCTTTTCCCGACAACGGCGAGTGAACCAATATTGTAGCAGGTAGCAGCAGTGTAACGGGTAATAGCAATGGCAAGGAACAGCAGCAGTGACAACAGTAGCAAGTTGCAACAGTAGTAACAGCAGCAGTAGCAAACAACAGTAGTAACAGCAGCAGAGCAAAACAAGTAACAACAGTAACAACATCAGTGGGACAAACTCGTAGGCAATGGGTCGGTGATTCGTTTAGATGATATTAATCATGCAACAGTTATAACACGGAGAGATATGTGGCTAGCTCTTGTTCGTCAATGTGATGTAGGCAAGCATTCCGTGTGTAGTCATACGTGCTTAGGGAAAAGAACTTGCATGACATCTATTGTCCATCCCTCCCGTGGCAGCGGGGTCCAAAAGGATACTACACGATATTAAGGTTCTCCTTTTAATAAAGAACCGGAACAATGCATTAGCACTTGGTGAACACATGAAGTCCTCAAACTATGGTCATCACCGGGAGTGGTTCCGGTTCGGGGTTGCCGGGTCATAACACATAGTAGGTAACTACAACTTGCAAGATCGGATCTAAAACACACATATATTGGTGACAACATAATAATTTCAGATCTGAAATCATGGCTCTCGGGCCCTAGTGACAAGCATTAAGCATGGCAAAGTAGTAGCAACATCAATCTCAGAACATAGTGGATACTAGGGATCAATCCCCGTCAAAACTAACTCGATTACATGATAGATCTCATCCTACTCATCACTGCCCAGCGAGCCTACGAATAGATTACTCACGAACAATGAAGAGCTTCATGGAATTGGAGAGGGAAGAAGTTTGATGATGACGATGGCGACGATTTCCCCTCTCCGGAGCCCAAAACGGACTCCAAATCTGTCCTCCAGATGAAGAACAGGATGTGGCGGCGCCTCCATATCGCAAACGTGACGAAATCTTCTCTTCTGATTTTTTTTCTGGGCGAAAGTGAATTTATAGAGCTGAGTTTGGGGGCGGCAGAGCCACGTGGTCCCCACAAGCTTGGTTGCCGCGGCCAGGGGGTGGTCGCGGCAACTGGGCTTGTGGCCCACTGGCCCAGCCCCTCCGGTGGATCTTTGCGCAGGTATTTTTCATATTTTCCAGAAAAATTCTTCGTAAATTTTTAGGACGTTCCAACAGCTTTCATTTCTGCACAAAAAATAACACCATGGCAATTCTGCTAAAAACAGCGTCAGTCCGGGTTAGTTCCATTCAAATCATGCAAATTAGAGTCCAAAACAAGGGCAAAAGAGTTTGGAAAAGTAGATACGATGTTGACGTATCAACTCCCCCAAGCTTAAAACCTTGCTTGTCCTCAAGCAACTCAGTTGACAAACTGAAAGAGAAAGAAAAACTTTGACAAACTCTGTTTGATCTTGTTGTTGCAACTATGTCTAACTCGTAACCAGAATTTCAGCAAGATCACAAGTTAACCACATAAGCAAGTGACACAAAGGTCTCACGGTAAACTAATATCAATGGCATAATCAGCTAGCGAGCAAATAATAATGAGTTTTAGATACCGACAATTCAATCAAAACAAGCATGAAGCAATATGAACAGGTGGTATCTCACTAGCTCTTTCTGAGACCGCAAAACATAAATGCAGAGCACTTTCAAAGATCAAGGGCTCACTAAACATTGTAATTCATAGCAACGAAGATCTAGTCATAGTCATACTCAATATCAATCAAAATCAAAGCATAAAAATGACAGAGGTGCTCTCTAATTGATGCTTATATAAGAAGAGGATGACTCAACAGGAAAATAGATAGACATGCCCTTCGCAGAGGGAAGCATTGATTTGCAGAGGTGCCAGAGCTCAAGCTTTGAAAACAGAGATAATAATTTTGGGTGGCATGCTTTCATGGTCAACGCAATGACCAAGAGTTCTCAATATCTTCCAGGATACTCATGCTATAGGCGGTTTCCAAATAGAAAATTAAAGTCTTAACTCCCCCACCACCAATCAATCACACTCCATGGCTAGCCGAATCCTCGGGTACCGTCCATACTAACATCAATCCGGGGGGAGTCTTGTTTTACAGTTATGTTTTCGATTTAAGCGTGGAACTGGGCATTCCAATTACCGGCCCCTTTCTCGTGAATGACAGTGAATAAACACATGTCGAGGATAACGCGCCTAGCATGGGAGATACCAATAGCCCCATGTCACCACATGAGCGGTTCGGGAATGCAAAACCGATTATTTATTGAAGGTTTAGAGAATGGCACATGCAAATTTACTTGGAATGGCAGGTAAATACCGCAAATAGGTAGGTATGGTGGACTCTCATGGAAAAACTTTTGGGTTTATGGCAGTGGATGCACAAGCAGTATTCCGCTTAGTACAAGTGAAGGCTAGGAAAAGACTGGGAAGCGACCAACTAGAGAGTGACAATAGTCATCAAGATGCAATGAGTTTGACTAACATGGAATGCAAGCATGAACATGATATAAATCACCATGAACACGAACATCATAGAGGCTATGTTGATTTTGTTTCAACTACATGCATGAACATGCGCCAAGTCAAGCCACTTGAATCATTCAAAGGAGAATACCATCCTATCATACTACATCATAGTCATCTCAAAATCTATGTTGGCATTCAAGACAAACCATTATAAGCTCTTGGCTAAATAAGCATGGCATCAGAAACTATGATCTCTAAGTTGTGATTGCAAACATGGTTCTGTCACAACAAAGCTGAATCTGGGACAGCAAGCTAGTCATATTTACAAAAACAAAATAGATAGAGTTCATACCAGCTTTTCCAGTCTCAGTCACTTCATCATATATCGTCATTATTGCCTTTCACTTGCACGATCGAACGATGTGAACATTAATAAGAGTGCTCGTGCAATGGACTAAGCTGAATCTGCAAGCAAACACAAAGGAGAAGACAAAGTAATATGGCTCTTTGAAAGCTAAACAGGTATGCATGTAAGAGCCACTAAACATTGTAACCAATATCTTCTACCTTGACCCAAAGAAAAAGAAAACTATTTACACGGGAAAGCTCCCAACAAGCAAAAAAGAAGAAAGGAAAATCTTTTTGGGTTTTCTTGAAAGGACACAAAACAAGAAAACGAATATAAACTAGCATGGATAATACAGTGGCAAAGTGTAAGCACCGGCTAACAAGGTGAAAGCATAAGCATGAATGTAAGGTTGATGCAAACACGTACTCCCCCAAGCTTAGGCTTTTGGTCTAGCTTGGTCTACTCCCAAGGACGGTCCTGGCGAAACCCAAAATCATAATCGGGGTTATACGGGAGCGTTGCAGCCACTGCCTGAATAGCTGCCTCAGAAGACGAACAGCCGTCGCCTGCCTCTCATACTCCTCTACCTCTCCTATGGTTATGTAGTATCTCCGTTTAACCTGAAAGTCAAAGAAAGCAGGAGCAGGAAGGGTAATATGGAAAACATGCTGTCGGTTAAATATCAATCGGTATAGGAGGGATTCATCATCCCTCTCAAGAAATTGGTAGCGTGTCAAAGCGACGCGGTCAAGGAAAGCTGTATGGAGAGGGAGATCTCCTGCGCAGATGGGTACTCCAAGAAAATTCGCTATGCGACTGGCATAGATGCCGCCAAAGAAATCTCCCTCAATAGCGTTCTTATTCATCCTCCTTGCTATAATAGCTCCCCGTTGAAGCTTTTGTCACCCGTAACTGCGCTCTTAAGGATACTAAGGTCAGATGCGCATAGGTGACAATGTTCAACCTTACCGTTAATGCATCTACCTATGAAGAGGGCGAAGTAGTGCAAGGCAGGGAAATGAATGCTTCCTATGGTAGCTTGCATGATGTCTCTAGTTTCTCCAACAGATATACTGGAGAAAAAATCTCTAACCGAAGATTTAGCAGGATCTTTAAGATTACCCCCATCGGGTATTTTAAAAATCCTATTGAAATCCATCAAATCCATGGCATAGGATTTATCATACAAATCAAACAGTATGGATGAGTCACAGCCAGCTGAAAATTTAAATCTACACACGAAAGAGGCAGTGAGCATAGCATACTGTTCACATTTACCTGAGAGGAATTCTTCTAACCCGGCATTGCAGACAAGTGTATCAAACTCATCCTTGAAGCCTGCTTCGATCATGAACTCATCGGAAGGCCATTCACACGGTTGTACTCGTGCATCCCTTAGTTGATAAGGATCGGGCTCCCGAATGGAAAGACGGGGACCCTTCTTACTCTAGGAACCACCATGAAACTTCCTTCTGAACATAATTTCTTTTGCTGAAATTTTTGAAGTTCAAGAGAAAAGTGAATAAAGACCAACCACACCTTGTAGCAACTACTCCTACTAGTGTCTAGAGACCATATCACGCGCTAAAACTACTTGGGACCAGCTAAAATCAGCATTTCAAGCTCAAGAACAGGGTCACCAAGGTAGCAAGAATACGCGAAGGATAAAGCACTAGAGCAAAAACTAATTGGACCAATGGAGGAGTCACTTACCAAGGAGAAATTTCCCCAAAACGGTTCGGAGAATGATGCTTTGAGCAAGGATATCGAAAATCACAGCCAAATGAGCAAGAACACGGGTTTGAGTTGCGAAACAATTTTTTCTGGAGGAAGAAGAAGAGGATGGGAGCTGGAATGAGTGGAGGGGGGCCCCGTGGGCCCCACAAGCTTGCTTGCCACGACCGGGGGGGGTGGCCGCGGTGACATGGCTTGTGGCCCACTGGGGTGGCCCCCAGGCCAGCTCTCAGTCCCAGTATTTTTCAAATATTCCAGAAAAAATCATACTATATTTTCAGGACCATCGAAGAACTTTTATTTTCGGGGTATTTTTCTCCGGGACGCTAAAATAGAAAACAGGAAAAACTAAACTAAACCTACCATTTTTCTTCTAAGCAAAAGAAAATGAAAGCTTAAAACAGACGTATGTGACTCTTTGATTCATCCATTTCATGGTCATCGAAAGAAGTCCATCAATGGGGTTGATCAAATCCTTATGACAAAACTTTCTCGAATCGCAAAAGAGAACGGAGAATTTTCGAATAGCCACTAAGTTATCTCAATGGGGATATGTATCTCCCCAACAAGCAAATCATACTTCATCCTGACATGAGGAATAGGGCATTCAAAGCTCCCTATAAGAATCGATGAAGTTTTTTCGATAGCATTGATGCAATGTACTTGATATCGTTTCTTTGGAAAGTGTACTGTAGGCTCATTACCGTTGACATGGAAAGTGACATTGCCTTTGTTGCAATCTATAACAGCCCATGAAGTGTTTAAAAGGGGTCTTCCGAGGATGACAGCCATGTCAACATCCTCGGGAATATCCAAGATAACAAAGTTTGTTAAGATAGTGGTGTTAGCAACCACAACAGGCACATCCTCGCAAATGCCGACAGGGAAAGCAGTTGATTTGTCGTCCATTTGCAGAGAGATTTCAGTGGGTGTCAACTTATCCTGTTCAAGTCTACGATAAAGAGAGAGCGACATAACACTAACTCCGGCTCCAAGGTCACATAAGGCAGTTCTTACGTAGTTTCCTTTAATGGAGCAAGGTATAGTGGGCACTCCGGGATCACCAAGTTTCTTAGGAGTTCCACCTTTGAAAGTGTAATTGGCAAGCATGGTGGAGATCTCAAGATCTGGTAGTTTCCGTTTATTGGTCACGATATCTTTCATGTACTTGGCATATGGAGACATTTTGAGCATATCAATTAACCGCATCTGCAGAAAGACGGGTCTCAAAATTTCAATAAAGCGCTCAAAATCCTCATCATCCTTTTTCTTGGATGTCTTAGGAGGAAAGGGCACAGGTCTCTGAACCCATGGCTCCGTTTCTTTACCATGCTTCCTAGAAGTGAAGTCATTCTTATCATATCTCTTAGGTTGTGGGTTATGAGGATTAACCGTAGATTCAATCTCCACATCCTCACCATTGCTAGGTTGAGCATCATTATGAACATCGCTGTCCATATTGTCACCAGGTTCATGTTCATCACCAGATTGTGTTTCTGCATGAGACGCAGAAATATCATTTGGTTCTTCAAGTGTGACAGTATTAGGTGAACTGACATGTAGGTTTTATCATCCTTCTTCTTCTCCTTAGGATGACTGGGTGCATCTGCATTAATTCCTTGAGAATCTTGATCAATTCTCTTACGATGACCCTCATGATACAAAGGTTCCTGAGTCATTTTGCCTCCTCTAGTAATGACTTTGACAGAGTTGTCATTTATTCATTGAGCAGGTCATTCTGAGCTTTAAGTACTTGTTCTACCTGAGTAGTAATCATAGAGGCATGTTTACTCAGAAGCTTCGGATCATTGACATTTCTGTCTACACAAGCACTTAAATGACTAAGCATACGAGTACTTTGTTCCAAATGTGTGCTAACATAATCATTGAAACTCTGTTGTTTGGCAACAAAGTTGTCAAATTCATCAAAGCATAGGCTAGCAGGTTTATCAAAAGGAATATCACTCTCATCAAACCTACGCAGAGAATTTACTTCCACTACCTGTATCGGGTTATCGAGACCATGGATCTCTTCGATAGGTGGTAGATTTTTGACATCTTCAGATCTAATGCCTTTCTCTTGCATAGATTTCTTGGCTTCTTGCATATCTTCGGGACTGAGGAATAGAATACCTATTTTCTTCGGAGTTGTCTTAGGAGGTGGTTCGGGAATAGTCCAAGCATTATCGTTAATCAAGATGTTATTCAGTAGAGTCTCAACTTGTTCTAAAGTTCATTCCCTAAAAACACAACCGGCACAACTATCTAGGTGGTCCTTAGAGGCATCGGTAAGTCCATTATAGAAGATATCAAGTATCTCGTTCTTCTTAAGAGGGTGATCAGGCAAAGCATTCTGTAGCTGGACGAGCCTCCCCCAAGCTTGTGGGAGACTCTCTTCTTTGAGTTGAGCAAAGTTGTATATTTCCTGCAAGGTAGCTTGCTTCTTATGGGCAGGGAAATATTTCTCACAGAAGTAATAGACCATATCCTAGGGAGTACTCACACATCCAGGAGCAAGAGAAGCGAACCAGGCTTTAGCGTCATCCTTTAGAGAGAAAGGAAACAACTTAAGGATAAAGTAGTGCCGGATCTTCTCCTCACTAGTGAAAAGGATGGCTATATCGTGCAGTTTGGTAAGATGGGCTACGACCGTCTCAGATTCATAACCGTGGAAAGGATCAGATTCGACTAGAGAATTTATCTCAGGATCGACAGAGAATTCATAATCCTTATCGGTGATAAAGATAGGTGAAGTGGCAAACTTCGGGTCGTATTTCATCCTAGCTTTTAGAGATTTTTCCTTCCACTTGAGAAGTAATTTCTCAGCGTCATAGGCATCCTTACATGCAAGAAAATCCTTAGCTATCTCTCCCTCCATAACGTAACCCTCAGGTATATCAGGCAATTCATATCTAGGAGAGCTAGATCTAGCAGGAGCAAAAGCAGGTTCTATCTCAATAGTATCGACAGTTTCAGAAGCATCACGATCATTGGCAGTAACTCTAGCAATATGAGCATCAAGGAATACTCCTAGTGGCACATCAGGAAAAGTAGTATCTCTAGCAGTATCAAGCATAGCATCATCAGGCAAAATAGCATCTCTAGCATCATGAGGCAAAGCAGTATCAGGCATAGCATCTCTAGCAGTATCAGGCATAGCATCTCTAGCAGTATCAGGCATAGCATCCCTAGCAGTATCAGGCATAACATCTCTAGCAGTATCAGGCATAGTATCTCTAGCAGTATCAGGCATAGTATCATCAAGCATAGTAGCATCATAAGCATCATCAAGCACAAGCGACATATCAAGATTTCTAACAGGAGGTGATGTCACAAACTTACTCAAAACTGAAGGTGAATCAAGTGCAGAGCTAGATGGCAGTTCCTTACCTCCCCTCGTAGTTGAGGGCAAGACTTTGGTTTTTGGATCCTTCAGATTCTTCATAGTGATCAGCAGATGTAAATCCCAAGTGACTCAGAGAATATAGCAATCCCTCCCCGGCAACGGCGCCAGCAAAATGCTGCGAACGGCAGTCCCCGGCAACGACACTAGAAGAATGTTGTTGACGAGTCCCTAGCTTGATGCATTCGCGACAACAGAGCCAAAACTGCTCCTAGTTGCTCAACAATTAACAATTGTCTTGCAATGGCCCACCAACGCGTGGGTTCGCGGCAATTTTCGAGGGTAGAGTATTCGACCCAAATTTGTTGATTCGCCAGGCAGGAGGTGAGAGGATACTCTCGAGTATTAGCAGTTGAATGTATCAGATTCAACCACACCTGAAAGATTAGTATCTGCAAGCAAAGTAGTAGCAGCAAAGTAGTATGATAACAACGGTGTCAGAAACGATCTGTTGACGACAGACTATTCCTAACTGTCGTATCAATGGCGCCAGAAGTTGCCCGTTGACGGGAATAGTCTTTTCCCGACAACGGCGAGCGAACCAGTATTGTAGTAGGTAGCAGCAGTGTAACGAGTAATAATAGTGGCAAGGAACAACAGTAGTGACAGCAGTAGCAAGTAGCAACATTAGTTACAACAGCAGTAGCAAGCAAGAGTAGTAACAACAGCAGAGCAAAACAAGTAACAGCAGTAACAGCAGGAGTGGGACAAACTCGTAGGCAACGGGTCGGTGATTCGTTTAGATGATATTCATCATGCAACAGTTATAACACGGAGAGATATGTGGCTAGCTCCCGTTCGTCAATGTGATGTAGGCATGCATTCCGTGTGTAGTTATACGTGCTTAGGGAAAAGAACTTGCTTGACATCTATTGTCCATCCCTCCCGTGGCAGCGGGGTCCAAAAGGATACTACAGGATATTAAGGTTCTCCTTTTAATAAAGAACCAGAACAACGCATTAGCACTTGGTGAACACATGAACTCCTCAAACTATGGTCATCACCGGGAGTGGTTCCTGTTAATGTCACTCCGGGGTTGCCGGGTCATAACACATAGTAGGTAACTACAACTTGCAAGATCGGATCTAAAACACACATATATTGGTGACAACATAATAATTTCAGATCTGAAATCATGGCACTCGGGCCCTAGTGACAAGCATTAAGCATGGCAAAGTAGTAGCAACATCAATCCGAAAACATAGTGGATACTAGGGATCAATCCCCGTCAAATCTAACTCGATTACATGATAGATCTCATCCTACTCATCACCGCCCCGCGAGCCTACGAATAGATTACTCACGAACGATGAAGAGCTTCATGGAATTGGTGAGGGAAGAAGGTTGATGATGACGATGGCAACGATTTCCCCTCTTCGGAGCCCAAAACGGACTCGAGGTCTGTCCTCGAGATGAAGAACAGGATGTGGCGGCGCCTCCGTATCGCAAACACGACGAAATCTTCTCTTCTGATTTTTTTCCTAGGCGAAAGTGAATTTATAGAGCTGAGTTTGGGGGAAGCAGAGCCACGTGGGCCCCACAAGCTTGGTTGCCGCGGCCAGGGAGTGGCCGCGGCAACAGGGCTTGTGGCCCACTGGCCCAGCCCCTCCGGTGGATCTTTGCGCAGGTAATTTTCATATTTTTGAGAAAAATTCGCCGTAAATTTTTAGGACGTTCCGAGAACTTCCATTTCTGCACAAAAACAACACCATGGCAATTCTGCTGAAAACAGCGTCAGTCCGGGTTAGTTCCATTCAAATCATGCAAATTAGAGTCCAAAACAAGGGCAAAAGAGTTTGGAAAAGTAGATACGATGGAGATGTATCAACTCCGTATCGCCTAAGTTAAAAATAACTCCGACTATGGACATGCTCCACACTTGGGGACTTAGCTGTGAACCTGACTTCGCCTAAGTTAAAAACTACTTCAAGTACGGACAAGCTCCACATTCGGGAACTTAGCTGCGGCCCCGTATCGCCTAAGTTAAAAACAACTCCGAGTGTGGACATGTTCCCCACTCGGGTACTTAGCTGTGAACCTAACTTTGCCTAAGTTAAAAACTACTCTGAGTACACACGTCATCCATGCTCGGGGGATTAGCTACGACCCCGTATCGCCTAAGTTCAAAAATACACTAAGGGACTTGACCTTGATCCAGAAATCATATAAGGCAGACTCAACAAACATTCAGCATGACGAGCACTAGAAGACTTAAACCCTCTGCCACACTCATCTAGTCCGACAGAGGCTTGAGGACTACACCCAGTGGGTGCACTGAGCATTCCCCCACTTGAAGAGAAATACAAAAAAGAAAAATTCTGCTTGGTCAGGTCCAACAACAACATTCAAGTTCAATAGACTCTACAGACCCCAACCGACTATCAGTAATGAGTCAAAGTCTCAAGGGCTACTGCTGGGGATACACAAAACGGGTAGGCCCATGAAGGGTCGAAATACCATAATAGCATGGGGTCCACACATGAGGTGGGTCCAGATAAATACATACATACTATCCACTCATACAAGTACATTCCATCCACTCGGATGACAGTCAACCACTCGGCCATATGACTCACTCGGGTATGCGAAGACCAATAGTCGGCAAGCCAGTCAATGCATAGAGGAGGTTTTGTAGTGAGCTGACATTATGGCATCAATCCCCATCTTGTAACATAAGAGCTGAGGGGGTGGCGCACTCTATATAAGCCACCCCCTCCACATAGTCAAGGGCTGACTCATTCTTCCCCCTTGGCTTGCATGCCATTAGTCTCAGGACTTAGCTCAGGCATCGAGATCCGTTCTCCCTTCTCTTTCTCAAATAACACCATGTAACTCCATGTTCATGACATGCATACAAAGCCTCTCCGGAGCGTAAAATGTAGGGTTGTTATCTCCACCGTGAGAGGCCCGAACTCGCTAAAACACTCATGTCACCCATTTGCATCTCGATAGATCATGCTCCTATACGCTACCCCTTTCTATTGTCGGAATCGTTCCCACGACAGCTGGGGTTGCTGCTCGCCTGTCGTGAGGGTGCCTGCGGCGCGTGTGATGGTCCGACGGATATTGCTGTTGAAGCTTCTTCGCCCTCCCATCCACGAACTCGCCCTCCGCCTTGTCTCAAGTACATCGTCCATTGGGAGCCCGCCGCTAGGAGGCGTGTTGACTATCGTCCCATTGCTGCGATGGTCGCTGTTGTGGTGCCACGAGGTACCTGTTGTTTCCAAGCTATCCCGGAGGTTGATGCTGCTTCTCGGTCATCCCCCTCGTAGACCTGCCCCAAATTGGGGGCAATCCGGGCCACAAACTTGGCTCGAGAGCGGGGGGGGGGGGTCTAGTGTTGGAAATATTCCCTAGAGGCAATAATAAATTAGTTATTATTATATTTCCTTGTTCATGATAATCGTTTAGTATCCATGCTAGAATTGTATTGATTGGAAACTCAAATACTTGTGTGGATACATAGACAACACATTGTCCCTAGTGAGCCTCTAATGTACTAGCTCGTTGATCGAAGATGGTAAAGGTTTCCTAAACCATAGACATGAGATGTCATTTGATAATGGGGTCACATCATTAGCAGAATGATGTGATGGACAAGACCCAATCTATGAACGTAGCATATGATCGTGTCAGTTTATTGCTATTGTTTTCTGCATGCCAAAGTATCTATTCCTATGACCATGAGATCATGCAACTCTCGCACAACGGAGGAATACCTTGTGTGTATCAAATGTCACAATGTAACTGGGTGATTATAAAGGTGCTCTGTAGGTATATTCGAAGGTGTTTGTTGGGTTGGCATGGATCACGACTGGGATTTGTCACTCTGTACGATGGAGAGGTATCTCTAGGGCCCACTCAGTAATGCAACATCACAACAAACCTTGCAAGCAATGTGACTAAGGAGTTTGTCATGGTATTTTGTATCACGGAACGAGTAAAGAGACTTTCCACTAATAAGATTGAACTAGGTATGGAGATACCGACGATCAAATCTCGGGCAAGTAACATGCCGATTGACAAAGGGAATAGTATGCGGGATTAACTAAATCCTTGACATAGAGGTTCGACCGATAGAGATCTTCGTAGAATATGTAGGAACCAATATGGGCATCCAGGTCCCGCTATTGGTTATTGACCGCAGAGTGTCTCGGTCATGTTTGCATAGTTCTCGAACCCGTATGGTCTGCACACTTAAGGTTCAGCCACGTTTCCATATAGTTGAGTTATAAATGGTGATCGAAGGTTGTTTGGAGTCCCGGATGAGATCCCGAACATCACGAGGAGTTTCAGAATGGTCCGGTGACGAAGATTGATATATAGGAAGAGGGTATTTGGGCTCCGAAATGGTTTTGGGCATTTCCGCTAGTGTACCGCGAATGGCGAATCGGTTCCGGGAGTCCATCGGGAGAAGTACACCCACCCTAGGGGCACATGGGCCTAATAGGTGGTGCACCATCCCTTAGTGGGCTGGGCAACCAGTCCCTAAAGACCCTAGCGCTAAGGAGGTTGGAGGAGGTCAAGTGGGAGGGAATCCTACTAGTAGTAGGACTCGGCCTCCCATAGTGGAGGAGGATTCTTCCTCTTGGTCTCGGTCGACCAACCCTAGGGGAAACTCTAGGGTGCCACCCCTTCCCCCTGCCTCCTATATATACTAGAGGGGAGACAGGGCAGACAACACACAATTAAAGGCACAACCCCTCTCCCTCCCTCTAGTTCGTTCTTTCTCTAGATTAGGTTCGCCTGTGCACAACGAAGCCTTGCCGGATCAGCTCCACCACCATCGCCGCCACGCCATTAGGCTGTCAGAGAACTTAGCTACCTCTCCGCCCCTCTTGCTGGATCAAGAAGGCAGATATCGTCATCGCGTTGTACGTGTGCTGAACGCAGATGTGTCGTCTGTTTGGCACAAGATCGGGATGGATCGTGATGGGATCGCGGGACGGTTCGTGATGAGATCGCAAGATAGACTATGATTTGAATCTTGAAGATGTTCGACTTCATCAACCGCGTTATATATGCTTCCGCTTAGTGACTACAAGGGTATGTAGATACAATCTCTCCTCCCGTAGATGGTCATCACCATAGATAGATCTTACGTGTGCGTAGGAATTTTTTTGTTTCCCATGCAAGGTTCCCCAATAGTGGCATCATGGCCTTGGTCTATGCGTAGATGACATCTCGAGTAGAACACAAAGGAGTTTGTGGGCATTGATATTCAGATTGCTTCCCTCCTTCGTATTTTCTTGATTCGGCGGTATTGTTGGATGAAGCGGTGATACGTCCATTTTGCATCATGCTTTCATGTTCATATTTATCGCTTTATGGACTGTTATTATACTTTGTGGAACCATACTTATGCCTTTTCTCTCTTATTTTGCAAGGTTTACTTGAAGAGGGAGAATACTGGCAGCTGGAATTCTGGACTGGAAAAGGAGCAAGTCTGAGTCCTCTATTCCGCGCAACTCCAAATGCCTTGAAAATCAACGTGGAATTTTTTGGGAATATATAAAAAATACTGGGCAAAAGAAGTATCAGAGGGGAGCTGCTAGGGGCCCACAAGCCTGGTTGCCGCGGCCTACCCCCTGGTCATGGCAACAGGGCTTGTGGGCACCCTGATGGCCCACTGGCCCCCTCTTTTGCTATATGAAGGGTTTCGTCCGAGAAAAAATTAGGGTGGATCTTTTTCGTGGATTCTCCGCCGCCACGAGGCGGAACTTGAGCAGAACCAATCTAGAGCTCCGGCAGGACGATTGTGCCGGGGAAATTTCCCTCCCGGAGGGGGAAATCGTCGCCATCGTCATCACAACACTCCTCTCGTCGGAGGGGGGTCATCTCCATCAACATCTTCATCAGCACCATCTCCTCTCCAAACCCTAGTTCATCTCTTGTAACCAATCTCCGTCTCGCGACTCCGATTGGTACTTGTAAGGTTGCTAGTAGTGTTGATTACTCTTTGTAGTTGATGCTAGTTGGATTACTTGGTGGAAGAGTTTATGTTCAGATCCTTGATGCTACTCATTACACCTCTGATCATGATTATGATTATGCTTTGTGAGTAGTTACTTTTGTTCCTCAGGACATGGGATAAGTCATGCTGATAATAGTCATGTGAATTTGGTATTCGTTCGGTATTTTGATATGTTGTATGTTATCTTTTCCTCTAGTGGTGTTATGTGAACGTCGACTACATAACACTTCACCATATTTGGGCCTAGAGGAAGGCATTGGGGAGTAGTAAGTAGATGATGGGTTGCTAGAGTGACAGAAGCTTAAACCCCAGTCTATGCGTTGCTTCGTAAGGGGCTGATTTGGATCCACTAGTTTAATGCTATGGTTAGACGTTGTCTTAATTCTTCTTTCGTAGTTACGGATGCTTGTGAGAGGGGTTAATCATAAGTGGGATGCTTGTCCAAGTAAGGGCAGTATCCAAGCGTCGGTCCACCCACATATCAAACTATCAAAGTAACGAACGCGGATCATATGAACGTGATGAAACTAGCATGACAGAAATTCCCGTGTGTCCTCGGGAGCGTTTTCCCTCTTATAAGACTTTGTTCAGGCTTGTCCCTTTCTACAAAAGGGATTGGGACACTTTGCTGCACCGTTGCTACTACTTGTTACTTGTTACTTTTCACCTGCTACATTTCACCTCACTACACCATCACTTGTTACCGCTACTTTCAGTGCTTGCAGTTATTACCTTGCTGAAAACCGTTTATTAGAGCCTTCTGCTCCTCGTTGGGTTCGACACTCTTACTTATCGAAAGAACTACGATTGATCCCCTATACTTGTGGGTCATCAAGACTCTTTTCTGGCGTCGTTGCCGGGGAGTGAAGCGCCTTTGGTAAGTGGAATTTGGTAAGGAAACATTTATATACTATGCTGAAATTTATTGTCACTTGTCACTATGGAAACTGTTCCGTTGAGGAGTTTGTTCGGGGTATCTTCACCACGAACGGAAGCACGAGGGGTTGCTACTCAACCTGAGGTACCTACTGAAAATATATTTTATGAAATTCCTTCGGGTATACTTGAGAAACTGCTGGCTAATCCTTTTACACGAGATGGATCATCACATCCAGACTTGCATCTGATCTATGTAGACGAAGTTTGTGGTTTATTTAAGCTTGCAGGTTTGCCCGAGGATGAGGTAAATAAGAAAGACTTTCCTTTATCTTTGAAGGATAAGGCGTTGACATGGTATAGCCTATGTGATGATACTGGATCATGGGACTACAATCGGTTGAAATTGGAATTTCATCAAAAGTTTTATCCTATGCATTTAGTACATCGTGATCGGAATTATATTTATAACTTTTGGCCTCGTGACAGGGAAAGCATAGCTCAAGCTTGGTGGAGGCTTAAATCAATGCTATATTCATGCCCCAATCATGAGCTCTCGAGAGAAATTATCACTCAAAACTTTTATGCTCGGTTTTCTCATGAAGATTGTACCATGCTTGACACTTCTTGTACCGATAGAAGAAGGATATTGACCACAAGTGGAATTTATTGGAAAGAATCAAACGTAACTCTGAAGATTGGGAGCTTGAAGAAGGTAAGGAGTCATGTATGAATTTCCAGTTTGATTGCGTTAAATCTTTTGCTGAAACAAACACTTCTAGAGATTTTAGCGCTAAGTATGGACTTGACTCTGAGATAGTAGCTTCTCTATGTGAATCTTTTGCTGCTCATATTGATCTTCCCAAAGAGAAGTGGTTTAAGTATCATCCTCCTGTAGAAGTCAACATAGTTAAACCCAATCTAGTTGAAGAGAAATTCGTTGCCTTTAGTGACCCTATTGTTCCTTGTGCCTACACTGAGAAACCACCTTACCCTGCTAGGAAAAAGGATTGTTCTAAAGCCCCAACTGTGATACGTAGGGGTTACATTAGACCACTTGCACCCCCTGAGGAAATTAGAGTTGAACCTATTGTTGCTATTATCAAAGATCTCTTAGCCGAAGACATAGACGGGCATGTTATCAAATTCTGTGAGGACTCCGCTAGAATTGCTAAACCTCACGCGAAAGACAAATACGGACCTGTAGTTGGCCTGCCCGTTGTTTCTGTCAAGATAGGAGATCACTGTTATCATGGTTTATGTGATATGGGTGCTAGTGTTAGTGCAATACCCCGGTCCTTATATGATGAAATCAAAGATGAGATTGCACCTGCTGAGTTAGAACCCATTGATGTCACTATTACGCTAGCTAATAGAGACACTATCTGCCCTCTGGGAATTGTGAGAGACGTAGAAGTCCTATGTGGTAAGACGAAGTATCCTACTGATTTCCTCATCCTTGCTACTGCACAAGATAGCTTTTGTCCCATCATATTTGGTAGACCCTTCCTCAACACTGTCAATGCTCATATTGATTGCATTAAATAGACTGTCACTGTTAGTTTCGAGGGTGTGTCTCATGAATTTAACTTCTCCAAGTTTGGAAGACAACCCCATGAAAAAGAGTCGTATGGTAGGGATGAAATCATTGCTCTTGCCTCTATTGTCGTACCTCCTACGGATCCTTTAGAGCAATATCTGCTTGAGCATGAAAATGATATGCATATGGATGAAAGAGATTATATAGATAAAATTGTTTTAGAACAATATCCTATTCTCAAGAATAATCTACGTGTTGAACTGCTTGGGGATCCTCCTCCACGAAAGGGAGATCCTGTGTTCGAGCTAAAACAGTTACCAGATACTCTTAAGTATGCCTATCTTGATGAGAAGGAGATATATCCTGTTATTATTAGTGCTCACCTCTCGAATCACGAAGAGAAGAAGTTATTAAAAACTTTGAGGAAGCACCGTGCTGCTATTGGATATACTCTTGATGATCTTAAGGGTATTAGTCCCACTCTATGTGAGCACAAGATTAAAACCGATCCTGATTCTAAGCCAGTTGTTGATCATCAACGAAGATTAAATCCAAGGATGAAAGAGGTCGTGAGAAAAGAAATATTAAAGCTTCTGGAAGCAGGAATCATTTATCCTGTTGCTCATAGTGATTGCGTAAGTCCAGTACATTGCGTACCTAAGAAGGGAGGTATCACCGTCGTTCCTAATGATAAGAATGAACTAATCCCACAGAGGATTATTACTGGCTATAGGATGGTGATAGACTTCCGGAAACTGAACAAGGCAACCAGGAAAGACCATTATCCTTTGCCGTTTATCGACCAAATGCTAGAAAGGCTATCTAAACACACACACTTCTGCTTTCTAGACGGTTATTCAGGTTTCTCGCAAATACCTGTTGCACAATCTGATCAGGAGAAAACCACTTTCACCTGCCCCTTCGGTACCTTTGCTTATAGATGTATGCCTTTTGGCTTGTGCAATGCACCTGCCACCTTTCAAAGATGTATGATGGCTATATTCTCTGACTTCTGTGAAAAGATTGTTGAGGTTTTCATGGATGATTTCTCCATTTACGGTTCTTCCTTTGACGATTGCCTCAGCAACCTTGATCGAGTCTGACAGAGATGCAAAGATACCAACCTCGTCTTGAACTGGGAGAAGTGCCACTTCATGGTTAATGAAGGCATCGTCTTAGGACACAAAATCTCTGAGAAAGGCATTGAAGTTGATAAGGCTAAGGTTGATGCGATTGAGAAAATGCCTCGCCCCATAGATATCAGAGGTATACGAAGTTTCCTAGGTCATGCTGGTTTCTATAGAAGGTTCATTATAGACTTCTCTAAGATTTCTAGGCCTCTTACCAACCTCTTGCAGAAGGATGTTCCTTTTGTTTTTGATGAGGATTGTGAGGAAGCTTTCGAAATACTTAAGAAGGCCTTGATAATCGCACCTATTGTTCAACCACCTGATTGGAACTTGCCCTTTGAAATCATGTGCGATGCTAGTGATTATGCTGTTGGTGCTGTTCTAGGACAAAGAGTTGACAAGAAGTTGAATGTTATTCACTACGCTAGTAAAACTCTAGACAGTGCCCGAAGAAACTATGCCACTACGGAGAATGAGTTTTTAGCAGTCGTGTTTGCATGTGAAAAGTTCAGATCTTATATAGTTGACTCCAAATCACTATTTACTCTGATCATGCTACTATTAAGTACCTTATGGAGAAGAAGGACGCTAAGCCTAGGCTAATAATATGGGTTCTCCTGCCATAGGAATTTGATTTGCACGTTGTTGACCGAAAGGATGCTGATAACCCTGTAGCAGATAACTTGTCTAGGCGGAACATGAGCAGAACCAATCTAGAGCTTCGGCAGGACGATCCTGCCGGGGAAATTTCCCTCCCGGAGGGGGAAATCGTCGCCATCGTCATCACCAACACTCCCTTCGTCGTAGGGGAGTCATCTCCATCAACATCTTCATCAGTGCCATCTCCTCTCCAAACCCTAGTTCATCTCTTGTAACCAATCTCCGTCTCGCGACTCGGATTGGTACTTGTAAGGTTGCTAGTAGTGTTGATTACTCTTTGTAGTTGATGCTAGTTGGATTACTTGGTGGAAGAGTTTATGTTCAGATCCTTGATGCTACTCATTACACCTCTGATCATGATTATGATTATACTTTGTGAGTAGTTACTTTTTTTCCTGAGGACATGGGATAAGTCATGCTGATAATAGTCATGTGAATTTGGTATTCGTTCGGTATTTTGATATGTTGTATGTTGTCTTTTCCTCTAGTGGTGTTATCTGAACGTCGACTACATAACACTTCAGCATATCTGGGCCTAGAGGAAGGCATTGGGGAGTAGTAAGTAGATGATGGGTTGCTAGAGTGACAGAAGCTTAAACCCGAGTCTATGCGTTGCTTCGTAAGTGGCTGACTTGGATCCACTAGTTTAATGCTATGGTTAGACGTTATCTTAATTCTTCTTTCGTAGTTGCAGATGCTTGCGAGAGGGGTTAATCATAAGTGGGATGCTTGTCCAATTAAGGGCAGTATCCAAGCGCCGGTCCACCCACATATCAAACTATCAAAGTAACGAACGCGAATCATATGAACGTGATGAAACTAGCATGACAGAAATTCCCGTGTGTCCTCGGGAGCGTTTTTCCTCTTATAAGACTTTGTTCGGGCTTGTCCCTTGCTACAAAAGGGATTGGGCCACTTTGCTGCACCGTTGCTACTACTTGTTACTTGTTACTTTTCACCTGCTACGTTTCACCTCACTACACCATCACTTGTTACCGCTACTTTCAGTGCTTGCAGTTATTACCTTGCTGAAAACCGTTTAACAGAGCCTTCTGCTCCTCGTTGGGTTCGACACTCTTACTTATCGAAAGGACTACGATTGATCCCCTATACTTGTGGGTCATCAAGCGGCCCGGACCAACCTTACTCGTACGCTTACGAGAGACCGGTTCCATCGACTGACATGCAACTTGTTGCATAAAGATGGCTGGCGGGTGTGTCTTTCTTCTACTTTAGTTGAATCAGATTTGACAAAGGCGGTCCTTGGAGAAGGTCAAATAGCAACTTGTGTATCATCGTTGTGGTTTTGCATAGGTAAGAATCATTCTTGCTAGATACCCATAACAGCCATGTAAAACATGCAACAACAAATTAGAGGACGTCTAACTTGTTTTCGCACGGTATGCATGTGATGTGATACGGCCAACAACATGATGTGATATATTTGATGTATGAGATGATCATGTTGTAGTAGTTAGATATCGACTTGCACGTCGATGCTACGGCAACCGGCATGAGCCATAGGATTGTCTTTAATTTATTTTAGCGCTTGGTGATGCTTTACTTTATTGCTAGTTCAGTAGCTTTAGTAGTAACAACATACTTGGCACGACAACCTCGATGGCAGCACAATGATGGAGATCATGATGATAGAGATCATGGTGTAGTGCCAGTGATGATGGAGATCATGCTGGTGCTTTGGAGATGAAGCTCAAAAGCACAAGATCATGGCCATATCATGTCACTTATGATTTGCATGTGATGTTAATCCTTTTTATGCACCTCGTTTTGCTTAGGGCAATGGTAGCATTATTGTAAGTGCATCTACTGCCCCTTAGTGATTTTGGTGGAATGAAGACTTATGGGTTAATAGACTAATATGCTTGTGAGTGTACACAGGCTCTATAAGTTGCTGAGGAGTTTGAGTAATCCGATGAATATCGACCCCTAAAATGTATGTCTTAGCGTGAAGACTTTGGTCCTTTCTTGAAGACTTTGATCGCGAAGAAATTGCAAAGAAATTGATATTCCTCATGAAGATATTGAATATGAGGAATTCAGTGTGTCCTGAAGAAAACACTCTGAAGACTTTGAAGCGTCAAGATTTACTCTTTCTGTTTCATTTTTTTTTACACTTCAGTCATAGGAACACCGTACTGTTAAACGGGGTCGAGGTGAAACTACGGAACAAATTTCCTCATGATGCTCAACCCAAACCTACATCTATCAAAGCCTCTACAAGATATTTGGAGCATTTCCGAATAGCACGTAGTAGCAGCATCTATAAGATGACATGAAGATTTGTAAAGAACGCACGGATATGAAAGTTCCAGAACCGTTGACTAAAACCTCTCTCACGAGCAAGTCGTGATCACACCCCATAACTATATGGGTGTTGGATTCGTTGAAATCACATGGTGATGTGAACTAGATTACTGACTCTAGTGCAAGTGGGAGACTGTTAGAAATATGACCTAGAGGCAATAATAAATTAGTTATTATTATATTTCTTAGTTCATGATAATTGTTTATTATCCATGCTATAATTGTATTGATTGGAAACACAGTGCATGTGTGGATACATAGACAAAACACTGTCCCTAGTAAGCCTCTAGTTGACTAGCTCGTTGATCAAAGATGGTCAAGGTTTCCTGACCATAGGCAAGTGTTGTCACTTGATAATGGGATCACATCATTAGGAGAATCATGTGATGGACTAGACCCAAACTAATAGACGTAGCATGTTGATCGTGTCATTTTGTTGCTACTGTTTTCTGCGTGTCAAGTATTTGTTCCTATGACCATGAGATCGTATAACTCACTAACACTAGAGGAATGCTTTGTGTGTATCAAACGTCGCAACGTAACTGGGTGACTATAAAGATGCTCTACAGGTATCTCCGAAGGTGTTCGTTGAGTTAGTATGGATCGAGACTGGGATTTGTCACTCCATGTGACGGAGAGGTATCTCGGGGCCCACTCGGTAATACAACATCACACACAAGCCTTGCAAGCAATGTGACTTAGTGTAAGTCGCGGGATCTTGTATTACGGAACGAGTAAAGAGACTTCCGATCAACGAGATTGAAATAAGTATGCGGATACTGACGATCGAATCTCGGGCAAGTAACATACCGAAGGACAAAGGGAATGACATACGGGATTATATGAATCCTTGGCACTGAGGTTCAAACGATAAGATCTTCGTAGAATATGTAGGATCTAATATGGGCATCCAGGTCCCGCTATTGGATATTGACCAAGGAGTCACTCGGGTCATGTCTACATAGTTCTCGAACCCGCAGGGTGTGCACACTTAAGGTTCGACGTTGTTTTATGCGTATTTGAGTTATATGGTTGGTTACCGAATGTTGTTCGGAGTCCCGGATGAGATCACGGACATCACGAGGGTTTCCGGAATGGTCCGGAAATGAAGATTGATATATAGGATGACTTCATTTGGTTACCAGAAGGTTTTCGGGGCATTACCGGTAATGTACTGGGAATGACGAATGGGTTCCGGATCTTTACCGGGAGGGGGGGCCACCCACCCGGGAGGGCCCAATGACCTTGGAGGTGGCGCACCAAGTAGGTGGGGTCAGCCCAAGGCTGTCTTGCGCAAGAGAAAGAAAAACCAAAAGAAGAGAAAAAAAAGGAAAGGTGGGAAAAGAGAGAAGGACTCAACCTTCCAATCCTAGTTGGACTAGGATTGGAGGAGGACTCCTCCTCCCTTGGTGGCGCAGCCCTTGGGGCTCCTTGAGACTCAAGGCAAGCCTCCCCTCCCCTCCTCCTATATATATGGAGCAATTAGGGCTGATTTGAGACAACTTTTCAAGGCAGCCTGACCACATACCTCCATGGTTTTACCTCTAGATCGCGTTTCTGCGGAGCTCGGGCGGAGCCCTGCTGAGATTAGATCACCACCAACCTCCGAAGCACCGTCATGCTGCCGGAGAACTCATCTACCTCTCCGTCTCTCTTGCTGGATCAAGAAGGTTGAGATCATCGTCGAGCTGTACGTGTGCTGAACGCGGAGGTCCGTCCGTTCGGCACTAGATCGTGGGACGGATCGCGGGACGGTTCGTGGGACGGTTCGCGGGGCGGATCGAGGGACGTGAGCACGTTCCACTACATCAACCGCGTTCACTAACGCTTGTGATGTGCGATCTACAAGGGTACGTAGATCGGAAATCCCCTCTCGTAGATGGACATCACCATGATAGGTCTTCGTGCGCGTAGGAAATTTTTTGTTTCCCATGCGACGTTACCCAACATGTTTTTGATATGTTCCTAGAGAAAACTAAGTTGAAAGATGATAATAGCAATTATGCGGACTGGGTCCATAAATTGAGGGTTGTCCTCATTGCTACACAGAAGGCTTATGTCCTTAATGCACCGCTCGGTGTGCTACCCCCAAGCGTTGTCTGTGGATGTTGCGAACATCTGACATACACATTTTTGATGACTACGTGATAGTTCAGTGTGTCATGCTTTATGGCTTAGAATTGAAGCGCCCAAGACGTTTTGAGCGTCACGGAAGATATGAGCTGTTTCAAGAGCTAAAATTAGGATTTCAGGCTTGTGCCCATGTTGAGAGGTGTAAGACCTCCGAGAAGATTCTTTGTACGCAAAGTAAAGGAGAAAAACTCAATCGTTGAGTGTGTGCACAGATTGTCTGGGTCCTACAATTACTTGAATCAAGTGGGAGTTGATCTTCCAGATAAGATAGTGATTGACATATTTCTCCAAAGTCACTTCCAATAAGGTACAGAGCTTCGTGATGAACTATAGAGTACCAGGGATGGAGAAGATGATCCTTGACCTATTCACGATGTTTGACACCGTGAAGGTGGAAATCAAGAAGGAGCATCAAGTGTTGATGGTTAGTAGAGTCACTAGTTTCAAAAAGGGAAAGGGAATGAAGGGAAACTTCGAGAATGATAATTCACTTGTCAATCAATGAAGAAACCCAAGGTTGAACCCAAACCCGAGACTAAGTGCTTCTTTGATGAGGGGAATGATGACTCAGGCGAAACTGCCCTAAACACTTGGTAGATAAGAAGGCTTGCAACATCAACAAAATTTTATTGGATATACGTGTTATTAATGTGTACTTTACTAGTACTCCTAGTAGCATATGGGTATTAGATACCGATTCAGATGCTAAATGTTAGTAACTCGAAATAAAAGCTACGGAATAAACGAAAACTAGCTAAAGGAAAGGTGGTGATGTGTGTTGGAAGTGTTTCCAAGGTTGGTGTGACCACCATCGCATGCTCCCTCTACCTTCGGGATTAGTGTTAAACCTAAATGTTGTTTGGTGTTTGAGTTGAGCATGAACATGATTGGATCATATTTAGTGCAATATGATTATTCATTTAAAGAGAATAATGGTTACTCTATTTACTTGAATAATACCTTCAATGGTCATGCACCTAATATGAATGGTTTATTGAATCTCGATCGTAGTGGTACACATGTTCATAATATTGATGCCAAAATATACAAAGTAGTAGTGATAGTACCACTTACTTGTGGCACTGCCGCTTGAGTCATACTAATATAAAAACGCATGAAGAAGCTCCATGCTTATGGATCTTTGGGCTCACTCGTGTTTACGTTTGAGACATGCGAACCATGCCTATTGGTGTAAACGCATGAAGAAACTCAATGCAGATGGATCTTTTGTAGTCACTTAATTTTGAATCACTTGAGACATGTAAATCATGCCACATGGGCAAGATGACTGAAGGACTTGTTTTTCCAGTGAGATCGAACGATCAAGTGACTTGTTGGAAATAATACATTTTAATGTATGCAGTCCAATGAGTGCTGAGGCACATAGTGGATATCGTTATGTTCTTACTTCACTCATGATTTGAGTAGATACAGGGGTATTTGCTTGATGAATCACAAGTTTGAAATATTGAAAAGTTCAAGAAATTTTAGAGTGAAGTCGTAGATCGTGGTGACAAGAGGATAATATGTCTACGATGTGATCATGGAGGTAAATATTTATCTGAGTTGCGAGTTTGGTATACATTTAAGACAATGTGGAAATTGTTTCACAACTCATGCCACCTGGAACGCCATGGTGTGATGGTGTGTTCGAACATTGTAGCCATGCCCTATTATATATGGTGCATACTATGATGTCTCTTATCGAATTACCACTATCGTTTTGGGGTTATGCATTACACACAACCACATTCACTTAAAATAGGGAACCATTTAATTCCATCGAGATGACATCGTATGGACTATGGTTTGGAGAAAACCTAAGATGTCGTGTCTTAAAGTTTGGGGCTACGATGCTTATGTCAAAAGGCTTTAGCCTCATAAGCTCAAACCCAAAGCGGATAAATGCATCTTCATAGGATACCCAAAACAAGTTGGGTAGACCTCCTATCTAAGATCCAAAAGCAAAGTGTTTTTGCTGAAAATGGGGCATTTCTCGAGAAAGAGTTTCTCTCGAAAGAATCGAGTGGGAGGATGGTGGAACTTGTTGAGGTTGTTGAACCGTCACTTCAATGGCAGAGTAGAAGGGCATAGTAAATTGTTCTATGGCGCCAACACCAATTGACGTGGAAGCTAATGATGGTGATCATGAAGCATCAGATAAATTTAGTACCAAATCTCGTAGGTTCAAAAGGACACGTACTGCTCCAGAGTGGTACGGCAATCCTGTCTTGGAGGTCATGTTGCTGGACAACAATGAACCTACGAGCTATGGAGAAGCGATGGTGGGCCCGAATTCCGACAAATGGCTGGAGGCCATGAAATCCGAGATAGGATCCATGTATGAAAACAAAGTGTGGACTTTGGAAGAACTACTTGATGGTCATTATAGTATTAAGTACAAATGAATCTATAAAAGGAAGACAGACAACGATGGTGAACGTCACCATTTAGAAAGCTCTACTTGTCGCAAAGAGGTTTCCGACAAGTTCAAGGAGTTGACTACGATGAGACTTTCTCACCCGTAGCGATGCTAAAATCTGTTGGAATTATGTTAGTAGTTGCTGCATTTTTCAATTATAAAATCTGGTAGATGGATGTCAAAACATTATTTCCTCGATGGATTCCTTGAGGAAAGGTTGTATGTGATACAACGAGAAGGTTTAGTCGATCCTAAGGATGCTGACAAGTGAGAAACTTGTATTTACGAGAAAGTGAGTGGGAGCACTATAGAATTTCTGGTAAGTATATGTGGTTGACATATTGTTGATCGGAAATGATGTAGAATTTCTGGAAAGCATATATGGTTGTTTGAAAGGAGTTTTTTCAAAGGAAAACCTGAATTAAGCTACTTGAACATTGGGCATCGAGATCTATATAGATAGATGAAGATGCTTGATAAAACTTTCAATTAAGACATGCCTTGACAAATTTTTTTGAAGGAGTTCAAAATGGATCAGTCAAAGAAGGAGTTCTTGACTGTATTGTAAGGGGTGAATTTGAAAGACTCAAAGCCCGACCACGACAGAAGAAAGAGAAAGGACGAAGGTCGTCCCCTATGCCTTAGCCATATGCTCTATGGTATGCCATGCTGTGTACCGCACCTGATGTGTGCCTTGCCATGAGTATGTTAGGGGGTACAAAGAGTGATTCAGGAATGAATCACTGAACAATGGTAAAATTTATCCTTAGTAACTATTGGACTAAGGAATTTTCTCGATTATGGAGGTGATAAAAGAGTTCGTCGTAAAGAGTTATGTTGATGCAAGCTTTAACACCAATGCGGATGACTCTGTGTAGGAAACCGGATTCGTATAGTGGAGCAGTCCTTTGGAATGGTTCCAAATGGCGCGCGGTAGTAGAATCTATAGGATGACATAGAAATTTGTAAAGCACACACGAATCTAAAAGGTTCAGACCCGTTGACTAAAACCTCTCTCACAAGCAAACATGATTAAACCCCAGAACTTATTGGGTGTGAATCAGATAGTGATGTGAACTAGATTATTGACTCAAGTGCAAGTGGGAGACTGTTGGAAATATGCGCTAGAGGCAATAATAAATTAGTTATTATTATATTTCCTTGTTCATGATAAGCGTGTATTATCCATGCTAGAATTGTATTGATTGGAAACTCAAATACATGTGTGGATACATAGACAACACAGTATCCCTAGTGGGCCTCTAATGGACTAGGTCATTGATCAAAGATGGTCAAGGTTTCCTAAACCATGTACATGAGATTCATTTGATAACGGGGTCACATCATTAAGAGAATAATGTGATGGACAAGACCCAAACTATGAATGTAGCATATGATCGTGTCATTTTATTGCTACTGTTTTCTGCATGTCAAAGTATGTGTTCCTATGACCATGATATCATGCAACTCCCGGACACCGTAGGAATACCTTGTGTGTATCAAACGTCACACCGTAACTGGGTGACTATAAAGGTGCTCTACAGGTATCTTCGAAGGTGTTTGTTGGGTTGGCATGGATCAAGACTGGGATTTGTCACTCCGTATGATAGAGAGGTATCTCTAGGGCCCACTCGGTAGTATAACATCACAACAAGCCTTGCAAGCAATGTGACTAAGGAGTTAATCACGTGATTTTGTATTACGGAACGAGTAAAGAGACTTGCAGGTAACGAGATTGAACTAGATATGGATATACCGACAATCGAATCTCGGGCACGTAACATACCGATGGACAAAGGGAATAGTACGTGGGATTAACTAAATCCTTGAAATAGAGGATCAACCGATAGAGATCTTCGTAGAATATGTAGGAACCAATATAGGCATCCAGGTCCCACTATTGGTTATTGACCGAAGAGTGTCTCAATCATGTCTGCATAGTTCTCGAACCCGCGGGGTCTGCACACTTAAGGTTTGGTGACGTTTCGATATAGTTGAGTTATGTATGTTGGTGACTGAAGGTTGTTCCAAGTCCCGGATGAGATCCCGGATGTCACGAGGAGTTCCGGAATAGTCCGGAGATGAAGTTTGATATATAGGAAGAGGGTATTTGGGCGCCGGAATGGTTTCGGGCATTTCTGGTAGTGTACGAGGAATGGCGAATGGGTTCTGGGAGTCCATCGGGAGAAGTCCACCCACCCCTTAGTGGGATGGAAAGCCAACCCCTAAAGGCCCTTGCGCCACAGAGGTGGGAGGAGGCCAAGTGAGAGGGAATCTTACTAGGAGCAGGACTCCACCTCCCTTAGTGCTGGAGGATTTTTCCTCTTGGGCTTAGCCTACCAACCCTAGGGGAAACCCTAGGGCGCCACCCCTTACCCCTCCCTCCTATATATACTAGAGGGGAGAGGGGGCAGCCAACACACAACTGAAGGCGCAACCCCTCTTCCTCCCTCTAGTTCGTTCTTCCTCTAGATTAGGTTCGGTAGTGCACGACGAAGCCCTGCCGGATCAGCTCCACCACCATCGCCGCCATTCCGCTAGGCTATAGGAGAACTCAGCTACCTCTCTGTCCCCTCTTGCTGGATCAAGAAGGCAGAGATCATCATCGAGTTGTATGTGTGCGGAACGCGGAGGTGCCGTCCGTTCAGCACAAGATCAGGATGGGATCACGGGACAGTTCATGATGAGGTTGCGAGACGGACTGCGGTTTGGGTCATGAAGACGTTCGACTACATCAACCGCGTTATATACGCTTCCGCTTAGCGATCTACAAGGGTATGTAGATACAGTCTCTCCTATCGTAGATGGTCATCACCATGGATAGATCTTACGTGTGCGTAGGAATTTTTTTGTTTCCCATTCAACGTTCCCCAACATCTAGGAGGATGGATTGAAGTGCGTGGAAGTAATGGATGTGCAGATGCTCCTAAGGGCAATCGGTTTGTGCTGCCGCTGCTCCGTGTGGCTAGTTCGGCTGAGCACGCCGCCTACCTCAAATGGATGGACGGACGATGTTTCCGTTGTCTTAGCCGCAAGCATTTTGCCAAGGATTGCGAGGAGCCACTGAAGTGTTGGCGTTGCTACAAGGATTTTCATCTTGCTAGTCAATGCCCTGGCCCTTCGTTGAAGCTTTTCTCGTTCGTGCCTCCCTCTAATACTCGGCTTGGTGTTGGGGCTCACTGTGACGCGTCAGGCGGCCATGCTACTAGGCAGCGTTCATACGTTGAGGCTCTCATGGCGCCGCCCATTGGAGATCGCTCGACTCGTCGCGTGAACTTCTGTGTCTTCCCTCATGCTCCTGTCTAGCATGACCTCATTGCTGCTATGCTCTCGGCTGGGCCGGTGGGCATCAATCTGTTGAATGTTGATCCTATGCTTGACAAAGCATGACGCCTTCTCCTCAGGTTTATCCTGCCATCATCGGCCCTACATACTTCTCTGCTTGGGGCGATGATATGTGGTTTTCCCATGGTGCGAGGCATGTAGGGAGTGAGAAATTTGTTGATCATATGTGCTTGGAGGCTGCACATTGGCCGCCTCGCCCTGGAGGGTCCTCCATGTCTTCTATGGTGCACTTCTCTGTACATCAAATGTCGCGTCCAGAGGAGCCGCTTGATTTCACTGTGCCCAACATTCTAGATGAGCCTACGGTTGAGGTGTGCAATGTTGTTGTGAAGGTGGCGCAAACTAAAGCAACACCAATATCTCTAGAGGATTTTCTTAGCAAGGTTACTTGTCCGCTCCCACAACCATTTCTTGGGACCCCCGTGCCTTCGCACGGGGAGAATAATGGTGGGCGGCGGAGCGGGCGTCTGGAAAAGAAAAACAAGGCATGAAACATCCCGACATCCAAACACGCAGAGTATAGGATGTTGGAGTTTTTTGGTGAGCTGTTGGGGGTCAAAAAAGCAAAGGGGCCGGAACAAAAGATGCAAGCATATCTGGACATGTACAAAAAACCACTCTCACCGCACATGATCGAGGTGTTGAGCTCTTTGGCGAGGATTGCAGGGAAGTCAAAGTTGGACCTCTCGGGATGCTTTCCACAAGATAATGTTAGCATATGATTCTTTGAGGCCGAGACAGATGAGTCATTCAATATGGATGGTACCCTTCGGCAAATGGCGGTTAGTTCAGTTGTTTTTTAGTCTCGCCTTACTGTTTTGGGCCTAGGTGCTCTAGTGTCTGGCTCCGATGATGTTTTTGTCTCGTCCCTATCTCCTAGTTTTAGTGTCTCTATTTTCTCTTTTTTATTTTTTCTTCGTTTTTGGGTTTTCATTCAGTTTTTCCTAATTACCCGAGAATGTTAGGTTTTTGGGTTCGGTTTTCCTTATAAATTGGACCAATTCTCTTCTTCTCAATGAAATGCAGGAACCCCCTACCCCTCTCGAGGTGTTCTAAAAAAACGAATCTGAATCACATTAATGGGTGAACTTTCTTGTAATATTTTTGCCCGAAACTATAAGACAATGACTTAGCCCAATATTTTGGTAGTTGTGTAAGCTGAAACATGATGCTAAGCCAAACAATATATTGTCCTTTTTCGCGTGAAATCACATTTTGGTAGTTGCGAAGCCTAAACCATGATGCTTTCTTCCGCTGTTGTAGTCTCTAATGAAATTGTGAGATAATGTAATTAAGCTAAGTTTCTTCTATTTCAATAAAACAGATGTTGATAGTTGCATAAGTTTAACCATGATGCTTGTTAAGCTAATCCCATTGATCTGCACTCTAAAAAATCACATGAGCCATTCAGAAAAGGGTATGGTACTATTAGAAATTGATCGTGTAATGTACATATTCAGACAGCTGACTAAAATTTTAATTGTGACTCTGCAGATTAGTAGAGTTCTTTACTGTTGAAATTTCTGAGGGAATTTATGGAGGGTTTGTTTATCTTTCCTCCCATTCCAATTTCAGTTCAACGTTTCTAGCACTGACATTTTTCTGAAAGTATTTGTGTCTCCTTTCAAGGTAAGTCGGAGAGGAACAGGCGGGTGTCATCGGAGGAGACGCCTCGGTCACCGTGTGTCATCAATGTAGGCGGCAGACGGACAGACGTATGACCGTCATGTTGTTTGAACACGCAACAGTCGTCTGCATCGGTAAATAATGCGGGTTGAGCACTCTCGGCCGGTGCGTCGCGTTTCAGTGCCCACGCCAACGACTGGTCCCGTCAGCTCTTGCCGGACATGGATGCGGGCGGTGATGCTTGTATTGGCGTCAACCGAAAGCGTACGAACGAGGGAGGAGGGGTTTGGATGGACTAGGCCGATCATAAGCGGGCGTGTTTGCGTGTGTGGGCTTCCGTAAAATCTATCACGTTTGTTTTCGGTTTACAAAAGAAAGTACGTTCAGGACCGGCTCTGGCCCTAGGCGAACATGGGCGACGCCCAAGGGCCCATGTTCCGGAGGGGCCCATCACCGCATATGTGTAAGTATACTTCTGCTGTTATATGGGCTGATAAAAGGTATCTGATTGGGAGAGAAAAACATCTGATCGGGACTTCGGGAGAGGAGAAGGCATCGATCCATCCATGCATGTTCGTCCGTCGCCTCGCCTTGGCCGCCTGCCTACATCGCTGCGCCTGCGCATGTGCGGTTGAACCTCCGGCACTCCAGCAGGCACGTCCGACCCTGACGGAGAAAGAGGGAAACTGGTATTATGTATCTGCAGTTTGTATATACTTTCTGTAGTGGAGATCAGGCCTGGTGGAGAACCGAAGATCACCCAGCACTGCAGTACGTGATCAGGCCTGGTGATTAACAAATAATAATGCCCTGATCCCTGCGCCCATTCCCTCAAGGTAATTTAAATATTGCATGTCTGCGTATATATTTGCCTAGTGTCCTAGTCCTTTTAGATCAGTTGATCTCAGACCCTGATTGATCTGATTACATTATCGTCGATGAACTCATAAAAACTTGATTCTTATTTGAGGTAATCAAACTAGCATAGAATATTATTTGTTATATTTCGCTACTCTATTATTTTTTTATCGTGATATGACATAACTTAAACGTTTATCAATTATTTATAGATGTATCTAAATAAGAATGTATGATTAGATTTAAACTTTATTATTTTACATTTGTATATTATAAATGTCGTACGCATTTATTTTCTTAAGGGCTTATTTTTGAACTTGGCCTCAGGGCGCCGGAAAATATAGAGCCGGCCCTGAGTACGTTCTATCGCACCGCGGATCGATAAGGAGCCGAATTGGCTGGCTTTCGTGATCCGTAAAACATGATTTACGGGTAAGTATTAGAGATGACATAAAAGTATAGTTAGCGCAGTATGTTGAAATGACCACGTACACGTGGAAATTCAGTATACAACGGATACATTATGAATTGATACAACGACTATAGCTCTTGACGGAAACTGGTAGTGGTAAGTGCCTTTTCTTCGCATTAAGAAGATGGAAAGTTCCATAATTACATACTCACAGGAGCCATGAACACAAAAGAGAAACAGAAGGTCCGGTTCAATGAGCCTGGGCTAAAAGCAATCTTCAGTTTCTTTCCTACCACATATCGCAAACCACATTCCTGGATCTCTAGCTTCTTCTCTACGCCAGCTAGTTATTTGGAACAGGCGGTGGGCTACGGGCGTAGGAGTACTGTTTTAGTCAGTCACCGGCCTGTACCACGATCTGACAACAGTTTATTGTTTTTCAGCATTGACAAGACAAGAAAACGATCACATAACAAATCGACAGGGACAACAAGTCAAACATACAGTGCAAATTCGTACCACAAAATACTTTAAACCATGAAGAAAACCTGGATAAAACGGATAAGGCCGGAGGAATTCATCGTTTCCTCGCCGGCTGCCTCTCCTTGCGGTCGCCGACGTTGCTGTGTCTCTCCTCCATGTACGCGTCGGCATGCGAGGGTGCATCATCGTCGGACCTGAGGTGAAGATGCCCGTCCGGTCAGAGTCATCAAAACACGTTTAGCCCGTCAGCCTTCGAAGCAGGCAGTCCCGCTCCTTCGCATAGCGGGCCACCTTCACCATGCTGCCGTCTTCTTATTTGCCTCGCGCTCTAACACCTTGATGGCGAACAGGAGGGTCTTGGCATTCTTACGACCGAGGCTTCGTGCATTTGTCTCCGTCGTCGTGAGATAACGGCGGAGAACCGACACCAGGAGCGCGGCCTTGGGATCCACAGACACGCTCGTGTGTGCACATCGCGCGGCTAATGCCTCTTCCATCGACGCCTACTCCCTCGCCCGCCGGCGCTCACGGCTGGCTGCGTGTGCCTCAGGTTCGAGCATCCTAGTGCGCGCCGGTTGAAGTTAAATAAGTTTGAAATTGTATTTGAATTCCATTTGATTAGGTTTTGAAGTTAAATAAGTTTGAAGTTTGATTTGAATTCCATTTGATTCTTACCTTCATTTGATATTACATTTGATCTCAATTTGAATTTGAATTCATTTGGACATATTTGGTTCAAACTTGACTTCGTTTCATTCGGAAGTATTTGATTAGGTTTTGACTTGAATCTATTTGAAAACAATTGATTCAAGTTTGAATTGAATTCATCCAAAGATATTTTATTCAAGTTTGGTTTAAAATTATTTTATTTAGATCATAATGTTTTACTAAACGATTTTGATTAATTTAATAACAAAACTTGAATTTTGAATCAGTTTTCATCTCGGTCATTTTTTTAATGTCCTAATTCAAATAATGTTTTACATTTATTTTCAAATAATTCATAACATGTCCTAGTATGTCACGAATTGTTCTAGTAGCAATCTGAAATGTTTCCAAATAATTATGAATTTTATTTAATTTATAATTGTTTAAATGTTTGAATTTAGAGTTTATAAGTTTTTTAGAAAATATTTTAATAAATTTTATATTTTAAAATTCACCTAAATTGAACTACATTACATTAGTTCCAGTATGCAAAAAGAATCGACTCATTTGGATTTGTAAATTAAAAGTCATGGTCTCTTTAGTATTTGAATGACTCTATTTGAAATTCATATTCGAAAAGCTCAAATTTGATTTTTTTTTTCTTTTAAAATTATTCCAAAACTACATTTCATATGGATTCATTTGCAAAAATAGTTATTGAATTTGGATCTTTGTATAATCAGTTAAGATAATACTAAGTTTGAGGGGCTTTTATACAAAACTACAATTTTGATTTAATTAAACAATTAGTTGGACAACGTTTTGGCTAATTTTGAACACTCTCCGCTCTAGATCTAGATCGGACGACCACGATTTGAACAAGGGCTAGGGTTAGGTCCTCACGAGAGATTTCACAGCCGGTGACCTGTACGCGGCGGTGAACGGCAGCGTTGGGTCGGGCGTGGATGTGGAGGGCATTCCAAGGGGTATCGGGTTGCTTCGAGGGCACGGGTGGACGCAGTGGTCGATGATGGTGCCGGTGAGGCTCGGGGTGATGGAGACGACGTCGGGGAGGCTCGCTAGAGTTGCATGTCTCGGGTGTCGACGACGTGCTCGAACCTGCGTGAAATGTGGCGGGCCAAATTGTAACGTCTCGGACACACTTGTCGGTGGTCATTATTCTTGGAGGGATGTAGAGTAGCCTCACATCAACACTAGTCTTTCTTGCGCATTTGTCCTTACTCGTGCACACCCGGGAACAACTTTCATGTCGGTCACCCATCGTCAAACTACTCCAACCTAAACATGCTTAACTTTGGAGTTTTTTCTGAATGGGCTCCCGAAAAAGAAGATAATCCTTATTGATATGAGCAGTCTATCATCCCTACTAAACGATGCTATTACATACACCCCCACTAAGAGAAATTATCGTCCTCGTCGAACCACAAAAATGTTCCCCGTTGGCATATACGTTTGTGCGTCCAGTTTGGTAGATGTGACATGTCGTGTGTCACGATGGGTCACAAATGTCATGAACAACATGAAAGCGCACCTTTTTCCAAAAATTTGTGTAACCGCAGGAGTCGGCTCTAATACCAAGTTGTAACGCCCCAGACACACTTGTCAGTGGTCATTACTCCTCGCGAGATCTAGATTATCCTTGTAGATCAACACTAGTCTTTCCTACACACTTTGTCCTCACTCGTGCACACCCGGGAGCAACTTCCCGGTCGGTCACCCATCCCGAAACTATTGAGCTTGTTCCTGGTCGGTCACCCATCGTGAAACTACTCCAAGCTTAGCATGCTTAGCTTGGAAGTTCTTTTAGAATGGGTCCCTCGAAAAGAAGGAATTCCTTATTGATATGAGTACTCTATCATCCTTATTAAGCCAGGCTATTACACGGGGTGCACGGGGTCGCAACGATCAAGACGGACATGACACGCGTCCAAATGGACGACAAGGCTCACCGGGGCGTCGAAGACGGCGGGGCTGAGTTCGGGCTCTGACAAACTTGGGGTTGCAGAGGGCCTCGGGGTCAACAAAGATGTCCAAGAGGCTCGCCGTGGAGTGGGTGTTCGGTTCGTGTTGCCGGATGGCCTCCACGGTGGCTGTGGTGGCCGGAATTTGGTTGTTAGTGTTTTGGTCATTGGTGGAGACAGCGTGCTCGTGGTGGAGCTTGGGGTGGCTAGAGTGTGCGAGTGGGGCAAAATGGGCACAAGCGTGTTCAGGATTGTGGGCGCGTGGCCCGCGCGACATTTGTGGAGGTTGGGGGCAACCTTGACGCGTGGGTTTCGTGTATGAATGAGAGGGAGAGCAAAAAAATTGGTTGTGACAATAAGCCATGAAACTCTAGGTTAAGCAAATAACAAAACTATGACAACACTTTGTATTAACAAAATAATCTGTAGTAGTTAACTCCAAAAGTATACTTACGGAACTAAATAAATTCTGAAAAATTAGGACGTAATAACAAATTTGTATGGGAACATTTTATAAAAATTTCAGAATTTTCCACGTTCCTGTAAAATATGCAAATTCAAACAGTACAACACAAGTTTTTTTCCTAAAGGCAAACCTTGACACTTTTATTAAAAAACATGATTACAAATAACAATATGAAAAGCACAACAAAAGCAAATGCCGCTCCAAGTAAAACACATTTATGTGACGAATTAAAATATAGCTTCGTATAAGATATACCGACAGTTTTAAACACGAAAGAGGGGATGGCTTTCGGGGTATCCCAAACTTAAACGCTTGAGTCTTTTTTGACTATTACCTTGGTTTGCCTTGGGCATCCCAAGCTTAGAGTCTTACTGCTCCTTATGCTCCTTCTACTGTTATCTTTTCTATAGCAAGAAAGCGTATGCCCGACTTTAGCGAACTGAAGCTCTTAGCTTACAATACAAGAGTAGTTCAAGAAAGGAAATAAGTTTGATAAAACCCATAGAGACATCATCACGAAGGTTGGAATGCAAGTGGAAAGAAATAAAGGTAGTCATAACAGACGAAGGCTTATACATGCACCATGCATCGAGAGTGACACACGGCTTAGGTCATACTCCCTTCGTTCCTAAATATAAGTTTTTTAAGAGATTTTACTAAAAGAACTACATACGGATGTATATAGACATAATTTAGAGTATATATTCATCTATTTTGCTTCGTATGTAGCCCTCTAGTGAAATGTTCAAAAAGACTTATATTAAGGAACGGAGGGAGTAAACTGTGGGGCATGCGGGCCACATGGCTTAGCCATAGTCTCGGCTCAGAGAGCTACCACGTGGCATCGTCGTCAGAGGCCGCCGGCCGTCATACTGTTTTCTTTGCCGAGAACCATGGTTTTACACTCAACTTACAAAGCCTGGATCGTTCAAAATTAAGTTGGATACTATAAGTCGAGTGCAACACTTGATCGACACGCCGCCAAAGGTAATATGGGCTTCGCCGAGTATTAGATATACTCAACTCTATTTATTATGTGTGAAGGTGCCACTCGCACCTCTCACCTGAGGGCCTACATTTGTATGCCAATTCTTCAATTTGTGTTCCTTCCTTTTAGTTCCCATATTTTAGCTTTAGTTGACGCTCTAGTTATGCCATTGAGTTGTATTTTTTGGCAAATGATGAATTTATTACTTAAAATGAAGTATCAAGTGGATAACAAGAATGAGCACACATCCCGTCTCTGCAAAGGTAAGACACAAGCGCACGCGCGCACACACACACACACTCACACCCCCTCCCCCCTACACACTTGCGAGCAAATGGCCAAGTCGTCTAAGACCAAAGTTATGCCTACACGAGGAAAAAAGAAAAGACCATATGCGATGTTAGAGTCTAGGTTTTCATCCTGAAGAACTGGTTCGGTCATATTCAAGCAATGTCTTCAACAAGTTGACGACACAATAACATCATCACTCTGAGGCTCTATAACTAACTCGGGTCAAACTTAGATTTTAACTCCAGAGCTCGAGGTCATTTATTCAAGAAACACCATCATCGAAGTCAATCATGTGTTATCGCCATTGAGCTGTAATAAGTATGAATTTGATCTCGTTGAACGTGTTTGGCATTTTGTTTTCCTGTTACTTTGGTTTCATTCAAGTAATGAAACTGAAGATATATTTTCTGTATGCCCCCTCATGATAGTTTAAAAAGGGTTCTTTGCTTGTAAAATTTTAGTCCAGTCGGACTCTACATTAAAGTAGCCAAGATCAAACTTCGGCGCATGTCGCACTTAAAAGCTGCACAGAAGAACTGATAGCGACGAGCTGGTACTATCTTTCCACGCCGCCTGAAGCTCCCGGGAACAAGAGAAGAAACTGACCACCCCGTAGAAACCGAGAATGTCCATGCATTGTCATGGTGTGAGTGAAGATGATGAGCCACACAGCACACGTTAGGGCCACGAACTAAATCGTGAGGCGCAGGGCAGAGCGTTGTTACTGACCGCGCTGATAGCCATGAGTCCAGATCGAGCAGCTACGAAATTCACGGTAGGACTAGCCCCACTCTGCTCCATTCCGCGAAGGGATCCGGATCGAGTAGGAGTAAGTTTGGCCGCTTCGTCCGTGGTCCCTGGGACGAGTCCAGATCGAGCAGTGACGTTGACGGCAACTGTGGATCCCTCTCCCGTTCTGCTCCGTTCTGTTGGCGAAACAGTGGAAACGCACAAGCCTGCAGCGCCGCGATCCGCTACACCCCCGGTGTCCGTACCCACCTCCTGATGCTACGTACTACTCCATTTCTCCCAAACCGCAATATTTTATCCTGCCTCATCTCGTGGAGGGCATTCCTCCATTCATCCCGGGTGCACCGTCGCCGAACAAGTGTTCCAAGAAACATAAGAGGCCGTCCATGCACGTACGTACGTACGTACCCACGTCCATGCTGCATGAGTGGCATGGTCCCGAATCCCGACCGATCCATTTTGGAGGCGGTCGTGAGTGAATGATTGTGCTTGTGCATTGCCGTGTACTGCCAGGTTGCATGCCTCATCAACGGCGGCTTGCCGTTGTTTCACTCGTGCAGGTCGGTACTGCTGCTGTCGCATGTACGCGATCGAGTTGAGGCGGTCTTCTGTTCTTGCCCGCGCATTTGTTGGCTTGCGCGCGCGCGCTCGGCGGTGGCGCTACTAGTCTTCTTCGTGATCTGGTGGTGCCGACTGCCGAGGCCCACGCGTCAGTCCGGCTCCCACCTATCCCTCTCCCTCCCCGCCCGCTGGAGCCGTAGGAGTAATCCGCTCGCCGCCGCTTCGGTTACCCGTTCGAGGTTGATGCGCTGCAAAGTTTCCGGTTGTGGGCTGGCTGGCTGGACTCGACTCACGTAAACTTCGCCGCCCCGCTCCGGCCACCGGCCTTTCCATCTTTTGCCGCTGCTCTCTCTCCCTTCCCTTACCTGCCCCGCAACCGCAGGTAATCTCGTGCCTTTCCTCTCGAAATTAAAGCGTTCTCCCTCTCTCTGTGCCCTTCATTTCTTTCTCCAATGATTTCGCCGAGTACAAATCGCCCTTCCCTTTTCCATTTTAATTTAATGGCTGCGAGCCGTGATGTCGCGTACGGAGTCGACAAGCTGTATATAAGCCCTCGCTGTGTTTCTTCCTTCCTCTAGGTTTCTCCTTCTGTTGCTGGTCTATCCCCAAAAGCTCATTTTCTCTCGACTCAACTCAGGTCTCGGAGCCCTGGAAGCTCTGTGCGCCGTGCTCTCGGGCATAGTGGGCCAAGTACTGCCCTCTTCTTGTAAGATTCTTCATCTTACTGGCGTTCGGTTGCGTTGACGCGCTAGCTTCTTCTTCTCCCTTGCGTTCGTTCGTGTCCGCAGAGATGGGGCGTGCCATGAGGTGGCTCAAGAGGCTGCTCACAGGCAGGAAGGAGGCGCATGGAGGCGGCAAGGACATCCATGCCGCGCCCGACTGGCATGACACTGCGGCGGTCAAGGAGTCCACCAAGAGATGGAGCTTCGTGAAGCAGAGGAAGAGCGGGGTTGACGCCGGGAAGCGGCCTTCCGAGGCTATCGCCGCCGCGCTGGAGCCGTCGCGGGTGAAGCCATGCCGCTGTGCTGGCGGCGAGCAGGTGGGAGCGCGCGAGGAGACCGCGGCCGTCCTGATTCAGAAAGCTTTCAGAGGCTACCTGGTATGACCTTCATCATCATCCTTGTGATTTCATCCATCTATCTATCGCACGTCATCTATGTATAAGTTGGTTGAGATACTGCCGAGTGAGTGCTGATCGCGTGCGTGTACAAGTTCACTTCGATTATGTGCATCATTTCGTGTTTTTCGGCGTGCCGAAATGGCTTGAACAGTCCCAGACTCCCAGTGTGCGCTAGGATTCTGACGTTGGTCCTGTTTGGATCTATGGGCTAGAGTTAGTTTGAGCTAGTTTGGTTCAACTAGCCTTAAAGTATCCAAACATAAGGGTTAGATTGAAGCTAGTTGCATCTATCCCATCCAAAAAACTATCCCATCAAAAAGGTGCTAATTGGAGCTAGTACTCATGTGGTTCATTAAAAAATATTTTTGTCTCTCTCTCCCACCAACCAAGAGATGCTAATTGGAGATAGTTCTTATGGGGCTCATTAAAAAATCACTTTTCTCTTTCCATAAAGTGCATCTATTGTCAATTTAACCCTTCCATCCAAACACCTATTTGGCTAGAGTTAGTTTAGGGTTAGTCATGAGCTAGAAACTAACTCTAACCACTAGCTAAGTTAGAGTATCCAAACAGGGCCGTTAACGATGCAGATCCTCCCATCAATTATTTTAGTGGATATGTTCGCACCGTTTATGCCACACCCGTCAGTTCGTTTTGTACTATATGTTGGGCTTAGTTGGCTAAACTTCGCTGTATGTGATGTCACTGCTCGTCATGTCCCTTTCCATAATGGACAGTTGTTAGTTGTTAACTCTTCCTCTGTTTCTGTGCAAAGTATGCACGTTGATCTTGATCGGCTGCGCAGTTCTTTACTCCTGCTTCGGGCCTTCAGCAGCGACTTCTCTTTATAATAAGCTTTATGTTGGTTCAGCGTCAGTGCAGTGGTTACTGATTACGCAGTGTGACATGAGCTTATTCGTCTGAATACGGTTCTTTACTCCTTGGCATAATGCAAGTTGTTTCAGTTGAAGTTTGAATCTGTGATTATATTGGCTTCAGGCTAGGAAGGCGCTTCGCGCTCTGAGATCACTCGTCAAGCTGCAGGCCCTGGTCCGAGGCTACCTCGTGAGGAAGCAGGCGGCCACGACCCTGCACAGGTTGCAGGCGCTCATGCGGCTGCAGGCCGATTCCCGCGCCTTCAAGAGCGCCTCCTACCGGAAATCCATGGAACAGGTCAGGCCCGGAGTTTCAACTCTTCGTTCGTGCTGATCAACGATCACGAGTCGACGGATGATGAATCTTGAGTTTGATATGTTTGCTACGGTGTGTTTTTCGCAATGCAGGAGAGGATCATCGCGCAGGATGCCAGGATGAGGACGCCGCCGGCGAAGCCGGGGCACCGGCGGAGGCTGTCCGACAGCACGGACTCCAACTACGAGCGCAGTCCGCGGATCGTGGAGATGGACACGTGCCACCTCCGCTCCCGTTCCAGCCGTATCGTGAGCGGCCGGTACGCCGCCGATCGCTCGTCGGGCCGCCTCACGCCGGACCTGGCCCCGCCGATCTCGCCGCGGTCCGTCAAGCAGCCCCCGCGAGTGTCCACCCGGCGTGAGCGCGAGCCCGTCAGGCACGCCAAGACGGCGCAGAACACGCCCCGCTTCAGCGGGCCCGACGCGCCGTACGCGTACGACTCGCCTGCCAAGAGCGTGGACGGGCTGGCGGCGCGGCCGCTCTGGCACCGGGACCTGCTTGCGAGCCCGCGCTACATGGCGGGCACTGCCTCGTCGGCGGCGAGGCTGCGGTGCCAGAGCGCGCCCAGGCAGCCGGCCGAGGCGCCGAGGGCGAGCCTGACACAGCGGGATGCTGTGCCGAGGAAGTCGACGTGCACGCGGACGCAGCATGGCGGCCTCTGCTTCCACTCCTCGGACGCCACCCGCGCGCGCTGCTCCGACCTCAGCGACGACGCGGCCAGAGATTATTACTTGGACAGGATGTGGTGATCGTCTGATCTATCAAGGTGGAGACGGACCGGACCGGACGGTGGTGTAAGATGGCAGTAGCTGCAAATTGCTGGATAGTCTCTGAATTTTGTACATGCTTAGTTGCTAAATTTTCTTTCTTGATTGATGACATCTACAGTAGCTGCTAAAGTGTTACTACAAGCTAAGACATACAGTATTTAAGTAGTGTGTGAGCCTGAAGGTGTACGACATCAATGGAGCACAGGCAATAGAACAAGGTAAATAAAATGAAGCGCAGAATTACACAGTGGCTTAGCAGTGCCCGCATTGATGTTTTTGTCCTGCCCCGAACGTGTAGTTTTACGCGCCATGTTTTCTCCAAGAGGACAGCAGGATTGGTTTGACGCTGGAGTTATTTAGCTCCAGTGCTAACGATGCTGAAGTGATCTGACGGCAAGCACCGAACCCGCTGATCGACACACGATCCGACAGTGGCAGCGACTCAATGTGAAAGCGTACTCGATGATCGTTGAAACGTCAGTTTCGTAGTAGTTATTGTACCAAAAGCTTGCAAGACTTCAGGATTTGCAGCGTTACTGCTTCATGGCAAGACGCAAGGAAGCGTGACAGATGTCTCCTAGCAAACACCTGTTTTTTTTTGTTTTTTTGTTTTTAAAAATGATCCAAATCTGTTGTCAAATTTCATCGGATTCTTAAAGCATCTCAAACATAATAAAAATTATATGGATATTCCATGTCACTGCTGCTGTCAGAACGAGCCACCGACGCGTCGATATCGCCGCTCCCCTACCTATGCCGGATTGACCTTGTCGACGACATCCGAAAGGTCTTCGTACACGTGTCCCTAGAAACCAGTGTCCTGGAGCCGTACTCATCGCTATTGAACCCTTGCATAGATGCACTAGCGGATCTAGGGGTGAGGTCATTTGGGGATGGTCCCCACAAACAATTTGCAGATTTTTTATACTAGTGCATTCATATGTATATTGAGTATTCTATTAACTATTTGTAATATGTCTTGACAAAAAAAATTCTACTCTTTGTAATATTGCCCCATGTTGGTCAAGTTCCAAATCCGCCACTACATAGATGTGAAGCACTAGACATAAAATCTAATCACATGACGAGAAACCATAACCTCATCACCTAAAGTAACCTCACAACCTCAAGGAGATGACATGAACTAGAGCAGGGTCGGAATCTAGAAGATAAACTCGAAGAAGTACTGCTGCCATCCGCTCAAGCACCACACATACGAGGACATGATTCCAATGCTAAAAATTCCTAAAAATCCACTCGAAAATTAACCTAGAACTCTTCGCTCTGCCTTCACAACTCTCTCTATCGAAGAAAATCCCATCTCGAGCCTTTCCAGTACCCTGTCGGAGGGGGAAATCATCTCCGATGGCCATCTTCATCATCCCGGCGGAGGCCATGATGAGGAGGGAGTAGTTCACCCTCGGGGCTAAGGGTATGTACCAGTAGCTATGTGTTTAATCTCTCTTTCTCTCTCTCTCATGTTCTTGAGATGGCACGATCTTGATGTATCGCGGGCTTTGTTAAATATAGTTGTATCATATGGTGGTTGTCCCGTGCTATCTTGATGTGATGAATTAAATCTTTCCCTTTGAGATTTTGTTATGTCAGATTGAATATTGGATTTGAGATCACTTGATGTATGCCTGGGTACTCAACTTGCGAATTCCCGTGGTAACAATGGGGTAATTTCTGCATAGGGGTTGATACACGATCTTGTCCTACTTTATTCGATAGAAATCATGGGGTACACCTTGAAGTTCTTTGTGTTGGATCGAATATGATGACTGTGAAATTGTTTGATGCATATCGAATAATTAACCCATGGATACTTGAGGTGACATTGGAGTATCTAGGTGACATTAGGGTTGATTGATATGTATCATAGGTGTTATTCTAGTATGAACTCTAGGGCTGTTTGTGACACCGATAGTAATAGCCCAAAAGATTGATTGGAAAGAATAACTTTGAGGTGGTTCACTGCCTACAACAACTTCTTATTATGTCCTTCGCTAATAGGAACTTTGGAGTGATTCTTGGTTGCATGTTGAGGGATGACCATATGATTCTACTATGTTAGCATTGGTGAGATATTGCACTAGTCAAAGTATGAACCCTAGGCCTTGTTTATAAGCATTTATATATCGTTTTTCTGACTATTTACTACTTTTTAGCTCGTTGTTTTCATTTATTCAGATTATAAAAATCTAATTCTACTATCCATACTACACTTGCATCACCATCCCTTCACAGAACTAGTGCACCTATATAATTTACCATCGTATTGGGTGTGTTGGGAACACAAGAAATTTCTTGTATTTGATTGCAGGGTTGCTTGAGAGAGACCATCTTCATCCTACACCTCCCACAGATTGATAAACCTTAGGTCATTGATAACCCACAAGTCTAGGGGATCGCAACAGTCTTCGCACATAGTATTTCACCCTGATTTATTGATTTGACACAAGGTGAGCCAAAGAATATTTATTGGCCTTAGCAGTTGAGTTGTCGATTCAATCACACCTGGGATATCTCGCTGCAACAAAGATTTAGTAGTGTGGCAAGTAATAGTAGTAACGACTGTTTTCTTATTCGGGACGTTGCTTTTCATGGTTCTCATCTCTAAAACTCACGATTTTCATGAGAGAACAATATCCAAGTTGGTGAAGATCATGATTTAGGATGACACGGTATTGGGATTGTTTGATTGATTTCCTTAATTTGATCGCTACTTAATGGGCGTACAATGATAGAAATAATTTTGTAGCAGTTGTGACAGTAGCAGCAGCAATAGTAACTTAGCTATATTCAGTATATGTAAAGCGTAGGCACTTCGATCCGTGATGGATAGATATGGATAACATTCATCATGTAACAGTTACGCACTAGAGCAACACAGAACTAGCTTGAGTTCATCAATATAATGTAGGAAGGTATTCCCTATACTGTCATACGTGCTTGCAATGAGAACTTGCATGACATCTTTTGTCCTACCCTCCCGTTGCAGCGGGGTCCTAACGGAAACTAAGGGATATTAAGGCCTCTTTATAATAGAGAACCGGAACAAAGCACCAACACATGGTGAATACCTGAACTCCTCATACTATGGCAATTACCGTAAAGAATCCCAATTATTGTCACCTTGGGGTATGCGGATCATAACACTTAATAGGTTCATACAACTTGCAAGATAGGATCCAAACACTTTCATATTCAAAGAAAACATAATAGGTCCATATCTGAAATCATGACACTTGGGCCCTAGTGACAAGCATTAAGCATAGGGATCAAGCCCTATCAACTTAACTCGATTACATGATCAACCTCATCCAAATCATGTCACCATCCAGCAAGCCTACAAAGGAATTACTCACTCCCAGTAGTGAGCATCATGGAATTGTTGATGGGGAAGGGTTGGTGATGAAGAGAACGACAAACCCCCCCCTCTTCGGAGCCCAAAACAGACTCTAGATCAGCCCTCCCGAGGAAGAACAGGAGGTGGCGGCGGCTCCGTATGAGAAAACACGATGAAATCTTCTCTCTAATTTTTTTCCTCCAAAGATGTGAATTTATAGGAGTGTAATTAGGGTTGGGGGATCCTTGTGGGACCCATCACACAACATGGCGCGTTCGGGGGGGGGGGGGGTTGCCTTGAGGCCCATAGGCAGCCCCCCTCTAGTACTACTTTGCTCCATAATTCCTCTTATATATTCCAAAAATAATTCACAATAAGTTTCGTCTGATTCCGAGAACTTCTATTTCTGCACAGAAATAACGCCACACTAGTTGTGCTGAAAATAGCGTCAGTCAGGGTTAGTTCCATTCAAATCATGCAAATTAGAGGGCAAAACCAGAACAAAGGTGTTTGGAAAAGTGGTTACGTTCGATACGTATCAACTCCCCCAAGCTTAACTCATTGCTTGTCCTCAAGAAATTCAGTTGATAAACTGAAAGTGATAAAAGAAAACTTTTACAAACTCTTTTGTTCTCGTCGTTATACAAATGCTTAGCTAGTGTTCAGGTTTTCAACATAAATCATAAATAACCTTATCCATGATAATAATCAAACATTATATTTACTCATGGCAATACATATCCAACTAGGAAGCAATAATAAAGTATCTTTCATGCCAACAATTTGTCAAAACAATCATGATATAATATGATGACATGGTATTTCGCTAGCCATTTCAAAGACCGGAAAACATAAATGCAGAGCACCTCCGACTTTCAAGAAGCGACTAAACATTATAATTCAGGGTAGAAAATATCCATTCATCCTCACCTCTAACATTAACTGGGCTCAATGCATAAGAATGACAATAGTGCTCTCACATCTGGTGCTTTAGTAAGAAGATGATGACTAAAAAGTAAAATAACATGAAGGTAAATAGAAAGGCCCTTTGCATAGGGAAGCATTGATTTGCAGAGGTGTCAGAGCTCGGGGTTTTGAAAATATAGATGAACTGTAATTTTGGGTGGTGTGCTTTTCATGTCAATGTTATGACAGAGTTTTCAGTATCTTCCATGCTAACCACACTATTGGCGGTTCCCAAGTGGAAATATAAAGTTTAATCATTTTCCACCATCCAAACACAAGCCATCGTAGCCAAATTCACGGATGCCCTCCAACATATCAACTGTCCCAGGAGTTTTGTTTAATTAATTTTGATTATGCAGGACTGGGCATCCTTTTTACTAACCTCTCTCGTGCAATGACATGCGAGTAAACGCCTATCTTGAGAATAATGCATGCAGCATAGAAGATACTAGCCGCCCCATCGCTCCATGAGCGGTACGAGCAAACACAACAAATGTTTACTTGAATATTTAGAGGTGGCACATGCAAATTCACTTGGAACGGTAGGGTAATACCGCATATAGGTGGGTATGGTGGACTCGTTTGGAACAACTTGGTTTTTGGACTTTGGATGCACAAGCAGCATTGAGTGAAGTTTGTTTTAAACCTTGAATTCATACTGCTTGTCCAAAATAAACCCTAACCTTTTAATCCATGAAATCCATGTCCTGTATTCATGAATCCCGGTCAATTTTAACCCTAGAATCGTTTGGCACACCGGAAAAGTCGATTCCGGCTGGGTTCGTCTCACAATTCTCACTGAGTAGTCCACATGTCATATTCTTTTACCCAACCGCCCTCGCATCTTGCTTTATCAAGGACGGTGTGAGCGCTCATGCTGTGTCTCCAGGTAATGTTTATACTGCGCCATGCAGAGCGCATGCCGATGGCTAGCTTCCCCATGCCCAGCTCCCATGTCCGCCTCGCTCAAGCTCCTCCTTGTTTCCGTGGCTGACCGACTGGATCTCACCGCCTGCTATGGCGGCTCACCTTCCTGTATATTCCATTGTATATAAAGAATTTCTTGCACTTTTATTATACATGTATATGTATTGGTCTTTAAAATCCCATGAATGGTATTGCCCTTTGGACCCTGTGAATGATAACATGCCAATGCCTGCTGGTACGAATGCTCGCTCTGGAGCGCGGTGGAGCCATCGTCGAGGTATACTCTCAGCCTTTACGTTGGCATGACGACAGGAGCAATGACGGATGCTTGGGCCGGCGCCGATGTTGGCGACGTACGAATCAGCTACGGCCATTTGCATTCCGGCGGGATACGCTACATACACTAGCGTCGGTTTTGCACAGGAAGATGCTAATGCCTAACTTCATTGAGTCTTGGAGTATGTAGCTAGCTTCGCACTAGAAAACTACACGCACATACACGCCTGGGTGTAGATCGGATGATCTCGCAGGAACACACGTGGGACGGGCAACACTGTTGCTTGTGTCTCCACCATCCTTGGTGAATACTGGTGTGGTGTAATGCAGTGCAGGATCATGTCTTGCTGCCACGGTTGTAGCATGGCCAATGCAAGCACACGCGTGCGAGGAGACCACCTACAGCTGCACCCTCCCTAAGATCGGCTTGACGTGTCTTTTCTTTTTCATGGGAGTTATTTCACTGTGTGAGGGAGGAGGGGGAAGATGAATTGATTGGGACAGAAGATAGGTTTGCCATGTGGGTCAATGTTGTCAGTGAGAGTAGCAGATGATCCCAACCAGGATCATCTTTTCCCAGTGTGCCAAACAACATATAACAGATTGAGGGTCGAGATTGACTAGGATTACTGAGTTCAGGGTATCGATTTCAGGGATTCAGAGTTCAGGGTTTGATTAGGACTATCTCTATAAACTTAAGGTTTAAAACAGACTTCACTCAGCAGCATTCCCACTTAGTATAGGTGAAGGCTAGAAATAGGTTGAGAAGCGACCGACTAGAGGGCGAGAACGGTCATAATCATGCATTGTGAATAATTAACATTGAAAACAAGTATGAGTGGGATATAAACACTATGAATTTAAACATCATGAAGGATTCATTGGTTTCAAATCAACTACATGTTTGCACATGGGCCAAATAAAACTGCTCGAATTACTCTGAGGGAAATACCATACTATCACAACCATTTTAATGCATGTTGACACATAAGATAAATCATTATCCGCTCCAAGATATTTAAGCATGGCATGAGAAGTTATATCTCTAATTGTCATCATAAACATGTTCACTCATGATATACTGAATCGAGATCAAACGAGCTAAACATATTTACAAAAACACAAAACAAGAAGAGTTTGTACTAGCTTATTTTACCACGATCACATCATGAAATATTGTCATTATTTCCTTTCACTTGCACGACCGATTGATGTGAAAATGATAATAGTGCAAGTGTGCCGTGGACTAAGCTGGATTCCGCGAAACGGTTTATACAAAGGAGAAGACAAAGTAATATTGGCTATTTTGTTAGGTCTACAATAATGCATATGAGAGACACTCAACATGATGAGGACATCCCGACCAAGAACACTACACCAACCATCGATGGACCTATAACAAGAAGTCATGCCAAACTTATATGTGACCACGTGAACGCTAACTTAAGTTTATCTTATAAACTTGATGAAATGGTTGTGCCTTCATCTCCATTGTTGTTGGTTGAACTTAGGTACACAATGAAGGAATCCAACAACATATGAGCTCATGAAGAAACGAGTTGAAGGAATAAAATTGAAAAAACAAGTTTCAAGTGAATCTTTTTTCTGCAGATTTTTTGCCTCTGATCTTTGGCTGTGCCCCACCCATATGGAACAGATATGGGGCCTTTGGAATATACCAATGGAAGCTCCTTGAAGTTTACTTTCCAACCCCAAAAACCTCACATAATTTGAAGTTGTGTGGCTCAAGATATTCAAGTTTTGGTGGAAGGTGTTCATGGTGGTAAATGCTTCACGAATTTCTGAGGAGCTCTCCAATAACTCACCAAGTTGACTACCCTTCACCCAAGGGAGGCATACGAATTCAGCACCATTTTAAACCCTTTTCACACCTAGCTAAGGGGGTTGTCCCAGCTATAAAACCCCATCCCCCCATCTTTTAATAGGGGTCTTTTGTCAAACCAAAAATAGCTATAAGCTTTGCAGCCAAGGCTGCTTGAGATCCGAGAGATCTTGCTACCTTTGCTCTTGTGACTTCATTCGGATTCGCGAGAAGGAGCCTCTGGTTCCCCCTACCTCGTGCTCTATGGTTGCGGACGTTTTATGTGGGTTAGTACCGTTTTGTGGTTCTGCAATTGTTCTGACATCGGGTTGGAGTTCTTGTAGCTTCGATCAGCCATCCCCAACGTACGGGTCGCATCCAACCATGGTTGGATCCTACGCCGTGAAGATCGGGCCAGCCTCGGGCGTGAATCCTTCAACGGGTTTGTGCCTATCACATTGGTACCAGAGCTTTCGTTTACACGATAGGATCTGTTATCCTAGTTCATCTGGTTATCATCCCTTTAGACCGGTATGTTCTGTTGCAAAAAAATTATGTCCTATAGTCCAAGGCCTCCCCAAAAATAAATGCCAAAACCTTGTTGGTGCTGAAATCTTGTTGTTGCATTCCTTGCATGTTTTTCATCTTTTAGATCCGCACCAAGTTCATTGTTGTAGTAGTTTTCAGATTTCGTTGTGTTGCTTAGAAAGAGAGAAAACAGAAAAAGAAGAAAGAAAAGAAGTGCAAAAAAAGAGAGAGAAAGAAAGTGTTGAGCAAGTTCCAAAATTTTCAATTTGGTAGAAAATTTAAGAAAGTTTTGTGTGAGATCTTTGCTTTTCAATCTTGGTGCAAGGTCTCATATTACCATAATAAATCTTGGTTTGCATCAACTTGATTTCAGCACAAGCCCTCTTTGTTTACCCCACCTAGAGGCTAGAGCTCCACCAAAAACCGAAGCTAGTTCTTTGATCCCTGTCTTTCAATCGCTTTAACACATCCAGGAGAAATGTGGTCTGTTTTGAACTCATAAGAACTTTGGTGTGTAAGAGGTGAGGTTGTGTGATTCCACAAAAAAAATTCTATCCCACTTTTTTTAGCCCTACTAACATGGCAGGTTCTGGTTCGAGTGTTCATGGAGAAGATGAAGTTCCGATACCACGTGCAGAGTTTCAACAGGTGCAGAACGACATCCTTCAACTTCAGCAAACCATGGAGAGGATGCTCAATGAGCGTCCTCCCGCACAGGGCAATGGGGTTCCACACCGAGAAGACCTTATTGACCCGCATGACGAAGCTAGCAGTGAAAACTCCTTGGGAGGTGCTGCCCGCAGAGGACATGAAGATGAGTACAACCACTATAGCGGAGATCATTGGGAAGTTTAAGACGCCGCCGCTGCTGCTCGAGGTCATGGTGCTACTGCTCGTGGCGTGCCGCGAGGAGGACATGATAGAGTGCGAGGCCATGGTCCTTGTGGATGCTACTTTGACCCATGATACGTCTCAAACGTATCTATAATTTTTGATGGTTTCACGCTGTTATCTTGTCAACTTTGGATGTTTTGTTTACCTTTTATATCTTTTTTGGGACTAACTTATTAACTCAGTGCCAAGTGCCAATTCCTGTTTTTTCTGTGTTTTTGACTCTTTTCAGATGTGATTTTGGAACGGAGTCCAAACGGAATAAAATCCCCGAAATGAATTTTTCCAGAACGGAAGAAGATCGGGAGGCTTGGGGGCCAAGAAAGTGGGCCCACAAGGGGCCCACAAGCCCTGCTGCCGCGGCCAGGGGGGAGGCCGCGGCAACCAAGCTTGTGCCCCCCTGGCGCTCCACTGCCCTAGGTCTTTGCCCTATAAATTCCCTAAAAATCCAGTAAAAATCAGGGCGTCCACGAAAACACTTTTCCGCCGCCGCAAGCTTCCGTTTCCACGAGATCTCATGTGGAGACCCTTCCCGGTGCCCTGCCGGAGGGGACTTTGGAGTTGGAGGGCTTTTTCATCAACATCATCGCCCCTCCAATGACTCGTGAGTAGTTCACTTCAGACCTATGGGTCCGTAGTTAGTAGCTAGATGGCTTCTTCTCTCTCTTGGATCTTCAATATAAAGTTCTCCATGATCTTCATGAAGATCTATCCGATGTAATCCTCTTTGGCGGTGTGTTTGTCGAGATCCGATGAATTGTGGATTTGTGATCAGATTATCTATGATATATATTTGAGTCTTTGCTGATTTCTTATATGCATGAATTTATATCCTTGTAAGTCTCTCCGAGTCTTGGGTTTTGTTTGGCCAACTAGATCTATGATTCTTGCAATGGGAGAAGTGCTTGGTTTTGGGTTCATACCGTGTGGTGACCTTTCCCAGTGACAGAAGGGGCAGCAAGGCACGCATCGTGTTGTTGCCATCAAGGGTAACAAGATGGGCTTTTATCGTAGATATGAGATTGTCCATCTACATCATCTCATCTTGCTTATGGCGTTACTCTGTTCTTTTGAACTTAATACACTAGATGCATGCTGGATAGCGGTCGACGTGTGGAGTAATAGTAATAGATGCAGAAAGTATCGGTCTACTTGTTTTGGACGTGATGCCTATAGATATAATCATTGCCATAGATAACATCGCGACTTTGCGCGGTTCTATCAATTGCTCGACAGTAATTCGTTCACCCACCGTCTACTTGCTTTCATGACAGAAGCCAATAGTGAACACTACGGCCCCCAGGTCTATTCACACCTATCGTTTCCACTTCCGCTTTTACTTTGCTTTGTTTCTTTGTTGCTTTCAGTTCTCACTTGGCAAACAATCTATAAGGGATTGACAACCCCTTCATAGCGTTGGGAGCAAGCTCTTTGTGTTTGTGCAGGTACTTGTGATATTCCTTCACTGGATCGATACCTTGGTTCTCAAAACTGAGGGAAATACTTACCGCCGCTATGTTACATCACCCTTTCCGCTTCGAGGGAACACCGACGCAAGGCTCCAAGGCCACGGGGGAATCCTTTCCATATTTGCCTAGGAAGTCCCTAAAGGCGTAGCCGTAGCAGAAGAATTCCTGGTGCCGTTGCTGAGGAGTATCAAGACAAGAATAGTCTCCCGTCAGAACGCTTGTTTCTGGCGCCGTTGGAAGGTCTTTTGTTGCAGTAGCAGAAGTATTTCTGGCGCCGTTGCCGGGGAAGGAGAGATCTACCCAATTAGGTCTCACAAACTCATGTCTTGCATTTACTTTTTTTTGCGAGTTGCCTCTCGTTTTCCTCTCCCCCACTTCACATTTGCCGTTTTCATTTGCCTTTCTCCTTTCCCTTTTTCTTTTGCCTTTTTGCCATTTTCCTTTGCCGGTTTTCTTGCTTGCTTGTGTGCTTGTTTGTTTGTTGAAGTCATCATGGCTGAAAACACCAAACTTTGCGACTTCTCGAGTACCAATAATAATGATTTTATTAGTACACCGGTTGCTCCCACCACTAGTGCGGAATCGTATGAAATCAACGCAGCTTTGCTGAATCTTGTTATGAAAGAGCAATTCTCTATCCTTCCTAGTGAAGATGCCGCATCCCATCTCAATACCTTCATTGAGCTTTGCGATATGCAAAAGAAAAGAGATGTGGATAATTACGTGATTAAGTTCAAACTTTTTCCTTTCTCGTTGTGAGATTGCGCAAAAACTTGGTTGTCTTCTTTGCCTAAAAATAGTATCGATTCTTGGGATAAGTGCAAAGATGCTTACATATCCAAGTATTTTCCGCGGGCTAAGATTTTCTCCTTACGTAACGATATCATGAATTTCAAGCAACTTGGTCATGAACACGTTGCACAATCTTGGGAGAGGATGAAGTTAATGATTAGAAATTGTCACGCTCATGGCTTGAGTTTGTGGATGATTATACAAATCTTTTACGCTGGCTTGAATTTTGCTTCTCAAAATATCTTGGACTCCGCCTTAGGTGGAACGTTCATGGAAATCACGTTAGGAGACGCTACAAAACTCCTAGACAATATCATGACCAACTACTCTCAGTGGCACACTGAAAGGTCACATGCTAGCAAAAAGGTACACGTTATAGAAGAAATTAACTCGCTTAGTGCTAAGATGGATGAGTTGATGAATTTGGTTGCTAGTAGAAACGATCCTTTAGATCCTAATGACATGCCACTATCTTCCTTGATTGAGAGTAGCAACGCTAGTTTGGACGTTAATTTTGTTGGTAGGAACAATTTTGGCAACAACATTGATTTTAGAGGAAACTATGTTCCTAGGCCTTTTCCTATTAACTCCTCTAACAATTATGGCAATTCCTACAACAACACTTATGGAAATCACAACAAATTACCCTCTGATTTAGAGAGTAATATCAAAGAGTTCATCAACTCTCAAAAGATTTTCAATGCGTCCATAGAGGAAAAACTACTCAAAATTGACGATTTGGCTAAGAGCGTTGATAGGATGTCTTGTGATATTGATGCTTTGAAAATTAGATGTGCTCCTCCCAAGGTCAACTTGGATGAAACTTTGAAAGCTATGCGTGTCTCCATGAATGAGAGCAAAGAAAGAACCGCCCAAATTCACGCTAGGCATAAATGGTTTAAAAGGGTGCGTTCTAGTGATGCAAATCACGAAGATCTTAAAGTGCTTGGTGTGACTCCTCTTGAATCTTTGTTTTCGCATGTCAAACCTATTGATGAAGGGGCTGTATATGAATCCACTTTGGTTGAAAAATGCCCCAATGATTCGGAGTCCACCTATCTTGATGATAAAGGTGTGGAGAGTGGAGTAGAAGAAATCAAAATTTTGGGTAGTAATGAAACTCCCACTTGGATTTCAAGGAATTCAATTATGATAGTTGCTCCTTGTTTGAATGCATTTCTTTGATGCAATCCATTGCAAACTCTCCACATGCTTATAGCCAAAGCAAAGCCTTTACCGCGCATATCGTAGATGCTATGATGAAATCTCTTGAAGAGAAGCTCGAACTAGAAGTCTCTATACCTAGAAAACTTCATGATGAGTGGGAACCTACTATCAAAATCAAGATAAAAAACTATGAGTGCAATGCTTTGTGTGATTTGGGAGCTAGTGTTTCCGCGATTCCAAAGTCTTTATGCGATATTCTTGGTTTTCATGAGATTGAAGAGTGTTCTCTTAATTTGCATCTTGTGGATTCTACTATCAAGAACCCATGGGAAGGATCTATGATGCTCTTATTGTTGCAAATAAGAACTATGTATGCATGGATTTCATTGTACTTGACATAGATTGCAATCCTTCATGCCCCATTATTCTTGGTATACATTTCCTAAGGACTATTGGTGCTATCATCGATATGAAGGAAGGGAATATTAGATTTCAATTTCCCCTAAAGAAGGGCATGGAGCATTTTCCTAGAAAGAAAATAAGATTGCCTTATGAATCTATGATGAGGGCTACATTAGGTTTGAGCACCAAGGATGACTATACGTGATTCCATCAGCTTATGCCTAGCTAAGGGCGTTAAACAATAGCGCTTGTTGGGAGGCAACCCAACGAATCTATCCTTTTTCTTTCTGTTTTGTGTTTTCCACACTTTCATAATTCTGTTATGATTGTGTTTTTTGTGTTTCTTTTTGCGTTTGTGCCAAGCAAAACCGTTATGATTAGTCTTGGGGATGATCGTTTGGTCATGCTGGAAAAGACAGAAACTTTCTGCTCACGAAAATATTTTTCATTTTTTCTGTAAGAGGTTTTGAGTTGATTCTTTTTGCTGCGGATTGCTACGCAAATTCTTCAGACTATCGTAATTTTTCAGATTTTTTGAAGTACCAAAAGTATACGAAGTATACAGATTGCTACAAACTCGTCTGCTGTTAACATATTCTGTTTTTGTTGTGTTGGTTGCTTATTTTGATGAAACTAAGGATAGTATCGGGGGGGGGGGGGGTATTAGCCATGGAAGATTGAAAATACAGTACCGCTACATCAACATAAGTAGAATTCAAGTTTGCTAAAGTACCTAAGGAAGTGGTGGTTTGCTTTCTTATACTAATGTTATCACGAGTTTCTGTTTAAGTTTCGTGTTGTGAAGTTTTCAAGTTTTGGGTGAAGTTCTTATGGACAAAAAGATAAAGAGTGGCAAGATCTCAAGCTTGGGGATGCCCAAGGCACCCCAAGATGATTCAAGGATGTCGTAAAAGCCTAAGCTTGGGGATGCCCCGGGAAGGCATCCCCTCTTTCGTCTTCAATCCATCGGTAACGTTACTTGGGGCTATATTTTTATTCACCACATGTTATGTGTTTTGCTTGGAGCGTCTTCTATCATAGGTGTCTTTTATTTTTGTTGTGTCACAATCATCCTTGTTGCACACCTAGATAGAGAGACATGCACTCACCGTAATTTTGTCGAGCTTCACTTATATCCTTTGGTAGATAATCCAGCTCACATGTGCTTCACTTATATCTTTTGAGCTAGTTGCTTTTGCTCTATGTGCTTCACTTATATCTTTTGGAGCACGGCGGTGCGTGGCTTGGTAGTTGATCTATGCTATGAAAGTAGTCTCAAAAGGGGTAGTTATCCAAAGGGATACGAAAACTTCCACCTTCATGTGCATTGAATAGTTAGAGAAGTTTGATTCATCTCAACTAGTTTTGAGTTGTGGTTATGGTAATATTGAAGTTATATTAGTAAGGTGTTGTGGATCTAGAAATACTTGTGTTGAAGTTAGTGATTCCTGTAGCATGCACGTATGGTGAACCGCTATGTGATGAAGTCTGAGCATGATTAGTCTATTGATTGTCATCCTTTGTGTGGCGGTCGGGATCGCGCGATGGTTTATACCTACCAACCCTTCCCCTTGGAGTATGCGTTGATTGCTTTGTTTCGATTACTAATAAAACTTTTGCAACAAGTATATGAGTTCTTCATGACTAATGTTGAGTCCATGGTTTAGATGCCCTTTCACCTTCCACCATCACTATCTTCTTTAGTGTCGTGCAACTTTCGCCGGTGCACAAAACCCACCTTTAGCCTCCCTCAAAACAGCCACCATACCTACCTACTATGGCTGTTTCACAGTCATTCCGAGATATATTGCCATGCAACTACCACCATGACATGTGCCACTACGTCTACATTGCCATTGCATGATCGTAAGATAGCTAGCATGATGTTTCCATTAATGTCCATGCCATGCTAGATCATTGTCACGGTACACTACGGAAGGCATTTTATATAGAGTCATCGTTGCTCTAAGTTTTGAGTTGTAAGTGTGATGATCATCATTGATGGAGCATTGTCCCATGTGAGGAAATAAAAGAGGCCAAATATGCCCACCAAAAAAAAGAGGCCAAAGAGCCCATCCAAAAAAATGAGAGAAAAAGAGAGAAGGGCAATGCTACCACCTTTCCACACTTGTGCATATTAAGCATCATGATCTTCATGATTGAGAGTCTCTCGTTTTGTCACCACAATATATCTAGTGGAAAAATTTCATTATATATCTTGGCTTGTATATTCCAATGATAGGCTTCCTCAAATTTGCCTTAGGTCTTCGTGAGCAAGCAAGATGGATGCACACCCACTAGTTTTCTTTAAGAGCTTTCACATACTCTTAGCTCTAGTGCATCATTTGTATGGCAATCCCTACTCATTCACATTGATATCTATTGATGAGCATCTCCACAGCTCATTGATATGCCTAGTTAATGTGACCATCTTCTCCTTGTTTGTCTTGCAACCTCCACCACACTCCACACCACTTATAGTGCTAAAACCATGGCTCACGCTCATGTATTGCGTGAGAGTTGAAAAAGTTTGAGAAAGTAAAGGTGCGAAAACAATTACTTGGCCAATACCGGGGTTGTGCATGATTTAAATTCGTTGTGCAATGATGATAGAGCATAGCCAGACTATATGATCTTGTAGGGATAACTTTCTTTTGGCCTTGTTATTTTGAAAGTTCATGATTACCTTGCTAGTTTGCTTGAATTATTATTGTCTCCACGTCAATAGCAAACTATTGTTTTCAATCTAATGGATCTGAACAATCACGTCACATAAGAGGAGTTACAAAGGACATCTATGCTAGGTAGCATGAAAGCATCAAAAATTCATTCTTTATCACTTCCCTACTCGAGGACGAGAAGGAGTTAAGCTTGGGGATGCTTGATACGTCTCAAAAGTATCTATAATTTTTGATGGTTTCACGCTGTTATCTTGTCAACTTTGGATGTTTTGTTTACCTTTTATATCTTTTTTGGGACTAACTTATTAACTCAGTGCCAAGTGCCAATTCCTGTTTTTTCTGTGTTTTTGACTCTTTTCAGATCTGATTTTGGAACAGAGTCCAAACGGAATAAAATCCCCGAAATGAATTTTTCCAGAACGGAAGAAGATCGGGAGGCTTGGGGGCCAAGAAAGTGGGCACACAAGGGGCCCACAAGCCCTGTTGCCGCGGCCAGGGGGGTGGCCACGGCAACCAAGCTTGTGCCCCCCTGGCGCTCCCCTGCCCTAGGTCTTGGGCCTATAAATTCCCTTAAAATCCAGAAAAAATCAGGGCGTCCACGAAAACACTTTTCCGTCGCCGCAAGCTTCCGTTTCCGCGAGATCTCATCTGGAGACCCTTCCCGGTGCCCTGCCGGAGGGGACTTTGGAGTTGGAGGGCTTCTTCATCAACATCATCGCCCCTCCAATGACTCGTGAGTAGTTCACTTCAGACCTACGGGTCCGTAGTTAGTAGCTAGATGGCTTCTTCTCTCTCTTGGATCTTCAATACAAAGTTCTCCACGATCTTCATGGAGATCTATCCGATGTAGTCCTCTTTGGCGGTGTGTTTGTCGAGATCCGATGAATTGTGGATTTGGATCAGATTATCTATGATATATATTTGAGTCTTTGCTGATTTCTTATATGCATGATTTGATATCCTTGTAAGTCTCTCCGAGTCTTGGGTTTTGTTTGGCCAACTAGATATATGATTCTTGCAATGGGAGAAGTGCTTGGTTTTGGGTTCATACCGTGTGGTGACCTTTCCCAGTGACAGAAGGGGCAGCAAGGCACGCATCGTGTTGTTGCCATCAAGGGTAACAAGATGGGCTTTTATCGTAGATATGAGATTGTCCATCTACATCATGTCATCTTTCTTAAAGTGTTACTCTGTTCTTTTGAACTTAATACACTAGATGCATGCTGGATAGCGGTCGACGTGTGGAGTAATAGTAGTAGATGCAGAAAGTATCGGTCTACTTGTTTTGGACGTGATGCCTATAGATATAATCATTGCCATAGATAGCGTCACAACTTTGCGCGGTTCTATCAATTGCTCGACAGTAATTCATTCACCCACCGTCTACTTGCTTTCATGAGAGAAGCCACTAGTGAGCACTACGGCCCCCGGGTCTATTCACACCTATCGTTTCCACTTTCGCTTTTACTTTGTTTTGTTTATTTGTTGCTTTCAGTTCTCACTTGGCAAACAATCTATAAGGGATTGACAACCCCTTCATAGCGTTGGGAGCAAGATCTTTGTGTTTGTGCAGGTACTTGTGATATTCCTTCACTGGATCGATACCTTGGTTCTCAAAACTGAGGGAAATACTTACCGCTGCTGTGCTACATCACCCTTTCCGCTTCGAGGGAACACCAACGCAAGGCTCCAAGTCCACGGGGGAATCCTTTACATATTTGCCTAGGAAGTCCCTAAAGGCGTAGCCGTAGCCGTAGCAGAAGGAATCCTGGTGCCGTTGCTGAGGAGTATCAAGACAAGAATAGTCTCCCGTCAGCGCGCTTGTTTCTGGCGCCGTTGGAAGGTCTTTTGTTGTAGTTCCAACCCACATGAGCGTGCTTCTCGTGGTCATGGTGATGAGTTTGATGACTATGACGGTATTTCGTATCACTGTGCTGCTGCATATGGTGATGATGGTCATCGTCATGACCGTCATGGTGGAGATGATCGTGATAATATTGCAAGAATAAAGTTGCAGGTTCCCAAGTTCAAGGGAAAGGAAGATACGGATGCATATTCTGATTGGGAAGAGCAATGTGATCAGATTTTTTTCATCCACAATCTTGTTGATCCAAAAAGGGTAAACCTTGCTTGTGTTAAGTTTTCAGGTTATGCACTCACTTGGTGGAACCAATTACAAGAAAACCAACTCGTGTTGGGTTGTGAACACATTGGTACATGTGAACAAATGAAGCAAGCAATGAGTAGGCGGTTTGTTCCTTCACAATATCAAAGAGATCTTGAAACAAATTGCAACACCTCACTCAAGGTACCCGCATGGTGGATGAGTATTATAAAGAGATGGAATCGCTGCTAGTTCATGCTCGTGTTCATGAAGATGAAGAGTCAAAGATGGCAAGATTTTTGCATGGTCTCAGCAATGATATTTCTGATTTTGTGGAGATGTTTCCTTATAACACTGTACAAGATATTTTGGATCAATAAAAGCACACGGAGAGGAAGGTGCAGCGGAGTGGCCATGTACGTTCATCTCTGAACCGCACCACCAAACCATGGCATAGGTCGCAGCCAAGTTCCTCTCATGGCGGTTCCCAGTCTCAGAAAACTCCTATTGCCACCCGGCAACCAGCAGCATCTTCGGCATCATCACCGGCTCCTCGCAATGGTGACAAACATGTTGTTGTTGCTGCTGCAAGTACCAATAATTCCACAACTGTACCATCAACTCGAAACCGAGATATTGAGTGTTGGAAGTGCAAAGGGCGTGGTCACATCTCTTGCAAGTGTCCGAACCAAAAAGTCCCGTTGATCAATGAACAAGGTGAATGGCAATCTGAGAGTGAACATGAAGATGATGGAACACAAACTGAGAAGGGAGTTGGAGAAGGAGAGCCACGTTCTTGTGATATTCAGCCCGACATGGGGGATTGCTTTGCTTCCCGTCGTGTGCTTAGTATTAATGTAGCTAGAGAAGATAACAAGGTTTTTCACACCCGTGGCACCATCAAGAACAAGGTTTGTAGCATTACTGTTGACAATGGCAGCTACAATAACATTGCAAGTTCAGATTTGGTGGAGAGGTTGGGACTGAAATGAAGAAGACACCCAAGTCCCTAGAAGATGCAATGGCTTGATGATTGTGGATCGCTGCGAGTAAGTAACATGGTCACCGTTCAGTTTTCCATTGGGAAGTATCAAGATCAAGTGGAATGTGATGTGGTGCCAATGCAATCATGTCAATTGTTGCTGGGAAGACCTTGGTTGTTTGATCATGATGTGCAGTTCAGTAGCCGTGCTAATCGTCTCTCGTTACAATACAAGGGAGAAAACATATCCTTGCTCCCTTTGACACCCAAAGAAATATTTATGGATGATATGAAAAGGAAAGAGAGAGTGAGTGAGAAACACTTGAGTGAGATCCACCCACATAGTGAGCGAGAGAACCCAAAGCCAAATAAAACCCCACAACTTAAATTGACCAAGACATGGGAAAAACAGGGGTTGGTTATGATGGCTAGGAAAACGAACATGAGGGAATTGAGAGAACCCAATTCTGTTTTCTTTGTACTTTTGCACAAGGAAACTTTTCTTTCTACTAATGACTTACCCTCTAACACTCCTAGTGTTGTTGCTGAAATTTCGCAGGAGTATGAAGATGTTTTCCCCAAGGAGGTACCACCGGGGCTGCCACCAAAAAGAGGCATCGAGCACCAAATTGATTTGGTCCCCGGTGCTCCTTTGCCAAACCGTCCACCATATCGCACAAACCCAGAGGAAACCAAGGAGATTCAGCGACAAGTTCAAGATCTCCTAAGCAAGGGTCATGTAAGGGAAAGTCTCTCTCCTTGTGTTGTACCGGTTCTTTTAGTGCCTAAGAAAGATGGAGCTTCTCGAATGTGTATGGATTGTAGACCTACTAACAACATAACCATGAGGTATAGGCATCCCATACCTAGATTTGATGACATGCTTGATGAACTAAGTGGCTCTACTATCTTTTCTAAAATTCACTTGCTAAGTGGCTACCACCAAATTAGAATGAGAGAGGGTGATGAGTGGAAAACTGCTTTCAAAACAAAATCTTGTTTGTATGAGTAGTTACTCATGCCATTTGGATTGACAAATGCACCTAGTACATTCATGAGATCGATGAATCATGTCCTTAGAACCTTCATTGGAAAGTTTGTGGTTGTTTACTTTGATGACATCCTCATTTATAGCAAAACTTTTGAAGAACATGTTGAACATATTCATTGTGTGCTTGCTGTCCTAAGGGAGGATAAATTATATGCTAACAAGGAAAAGTGCACATTTTGCACTGACAAAGTTCTGTTTCTTGTCTTTGTCGTTTCAGGTCAAGGTGTAGAGGTAGATGAGTAGAAGGTCACAATCATCCGTGAGTGGATGCCTCCACAAAATGTGAGCCAAGTGCGAAGCTTTCTTGGCCTTCCTGGTTTCTACCGTCGATTTGTGAAGGATTTCAGCATCATTGATGCCCCAATAAACGAGCTCACAAAGAAAGAAGCACCCTTCAAGTGGGGTCTTTCGCAAGAGAAGGCCTTTCAAGAGCTGAAAGATAAGTTGACAACCGCACCATCGCTTGCTCTACCCGACTTCGGTAAGACTTTTGAAATTGAATGTGATGCAAGTGGTGTTGGTATTGGAGGAGTGCTAATGCAAGAAGGTAGGCCTATTGCATATTTCAGTGAGAAGCTAAGTGGTCCAACTCTCAATTATTCTATTTATGACAAGAAATTATATGCACTTGTAAAATCTTTGGAGACATGGCAACATTATTTGTGACCTAAATAATTTGTGATACATTCCGACCAAGAATCTTTGAAGCATCTTAGAGGTCAACTAAAAATGAACCGTAGGCATGCAAAATGGAGTGAATTCGTAGAATATTTTCCCTATATTGTCAAGTACAAGAAAGAGAAAGATAATGTTGTTGGTGATGCCTTGTTTGGACGTCATATCTTACTTTCCCAACTAGATGCTAAAATTCTTGGATTGCAAAGTATAAAAGAATTATATGCTCAAGATACATATTTTGCTGAACCATATTCCAAATGCAATGTGGGAAAAGGATGTGAAAAGATTCATATGCATGATGGTTTGTTGTTTCGAGCTAACAAATTGTGCATTCCAGATTACTCTGTTCGTTTACTATTATTATAGGAAGCACATGCTGGTGGTCTCATGGGACATTTTGGTGCCAAGAAAACTAAGAGTGTGCTGATTGACCATTTATTTTGGCCAAAGATGAGACGTGATATCGAACGCTATGTGCTGTGTTGTGAAATCTGCCGCAAAGCTAAGTCTTGTTTGAACCCTCATGGACTTTATACTCCTTTATCTATCCCTAGTGGACCATGGGCAGATATTTCAAGGAACTTTGTTCTTGGTTTACCACGTACTAAGAGAGGGAGTGCTTTAGTTTTTATGGTGTTTGATAGGTTTAGTAAGATGGCTCATTTTATCCCATACCACAAGAGCGATGATGCTTCACGCATTGTTGATTTGTTTTTCAGGGAAGTGGTCCGGCTACATGGTGTACCACGAACCATTGTTTCCTATCGTGACACCAAGTTTTTGAGCTATTTTCGGGAAATGTTGTGGGAAAAACTGGGAACAAAGCTCCTGTTTTCAACCACATGTCACCCACAAACAGATGGACAAACTGAAATTGTCAACCGCACACTATCCATGATGCTGAGAGCAGTTTTGAAGAAGAATCTGAAGATGTGGGAAGAATGTCTCCCCCATGTGGAGTTTGCGTACAACAGGGCGGTACATTTAACCACTAATTTTTTTCCCTTTTGAAGTTGTTTATGGTTTCAAACCTACTGAACCATAGATCTTTTACCTTTGCCATTGCAGGAACGAACCAATCTTGATGCAAGTAAGTGTGCTAAATTTGTGAAGAAAATTCATGAGAAGACCAAAAAACATTGAGAAGATGACCGAGCAGTACGAAAAGAGAGCAAACAAAGGAAGAAAGAAGATGTTGTTTGAAGAAGGTGACTTTGTGTGGATACACCTAAGGAAGGATCGTTTCCCGGATCAGCCCAAATGCAAGTTGCAGCCTCGTGGAGATGGCCCTTTCATGGTTCTTGCGAAGATAAATGACAATGCCTGCACGATTGATCTTCCAATGGATTATGTCGTTAGTCTAACTATCAATGTGTCCGACCTCTCCCCATAATTTGGACCATTAGAGTCGAGGATGAATCCTTTTCAAGAGGGGGAGGATGATGAGGACATCCCAACCAAGAACACTACACCAACCATCGATGGACCTATAACAAGAAGTCGTGCCAAACTTATATGTGACATGTGAACGCTAACTTAAGTTTATCTTATAAACTTGATTAAATGGTTGTGCCTTCATCTCCATTATTGTTGGTTGAAGTTAGTTACACAATGAAGGGATCCAACAACATATTAGCTCATGAAGAAACAAGTATAAGGAATAAAATTGAAGAAAACAAGTTTCAAGTGAATCTGTTTTCTGCAAATATTTTGCCTCTAATCTTTGGCTGTGCCCCACCCATATGGAACAGAGACAGGGCCTTTGGGCTATAGCAACAGAAGCTCCTTGAAGTTTACTTTCCAGACCAAAAAACCTCACATCATTTGAAGTTGTGTAGGTCAAGATATTCAAGTTTTGGTGGAAGGTGTTCACGCTGATACATGCTTCACGAATTTCCGAGGAGCTCTCCAATAACTCACCAAGTTGACTACTCTTCACCCAAGGGAGGCATACTAATTCCGCACCATTTTGAACCCTTTTCACACCTTGCTAAGGGGGGTTGTCCCTGCTATAAAACCCCATCTCCCCCATCTTATTAGGGGCCTTTTGTCAAACCAAAAACAACTATAAGCTTTGCAGCCAATACTGCTTGAGATCCGAGAGATCTTGCTAGATTTGCTCTTGTGAGTTCATTCGGATTCGCGAGAAGGATCCTCTGGTTCCCCCTACCTCGTGCTCTACGGTTCCAGCCATTTTGTGTGGGTTAGTCCGGGTTTGTGGTTCTGCGATTGTTCGGACCGCTGGTTGGAGTTCTTGTAGCTTTGGTCAACCATCCCCAACGTACGGGTCACATCCAAGCTTGGCAGGTATAAAGCTAGTTATCTCCGTTGCTTGCAGCTAGTTACCCTCCCCGATTGGATCCTACGCCGTGAAGATCGGGCCACCCTCGGTCATGAATTCTTCAACGGGTTTGTGCCTATCACAATATTTTTATCATGGTCTTCTCCTTTCAATGAGTCAAAGAAAAGAAAATAAATTCAGAGAACCACACTGAACTATTTTTGGATTTTTTGTTTTTGAATAAAGAAAATAAACAAGGAAACACATAAATGACAAAAGTATTTACATGGGGAAGCTCCCAACAAGTAAAGGAAATATATTTGGGTTTTCTTTTAATACTACAATTAATTGACAAGAAAGAGAAACTAAAAAAGAAACTTGAAATCTTTTTAGATTTTTCAAAGTTTTTCAACACACAAGAATAAAACGGGAAATAAACCTAACATGGATACACAATGAAAGAGGATGAACGCCGAAAATTTATATGAAGCGTGTGAGCATGAATGTAATGTCAGTGAGACTTACGTACACGCCGAAGCTTAGGCCTTCACCTAGCTTGGAAATCACCATCGCTGGTATTGATAATAGTTGAACTGGTAGCTTGGGGTGGCGTTCTGTGCCGCCTCCTCTGCCAAGCAAGCTACCTCCACTGTGGTATTGTATTCTTGTGCCTTGCTATCAACAACCTAGTATCTCGCTTTATTCTAAAAATCAAAGAGAGACGACACACACAAAGTAACATAAATAGATTTATATTTTTTAAAATGTTAAGTTATACTCATACCCTCTGGAACTGTCCATAATGAAGTCACGACGATGCATGGCTTCAAAGTTTAAATATCTCTTAGGCAGCATACAATCATTCGGTTGAGGTGAAATTTTCTGTTTTGCAGCATATAAGTTGGCACTACGTGCGTTAGAATGCAACCTTCGGCTACAGTTGCACCAAGGTTATAATGTCTTTCGCGAGTCACCGCAGTGTGAATAAGACTCAAATCAGGAGCACACAATGCGCTACAATCCTGCTTACCCGCTACACATTTCCCATTAAACAATGCAAATGTCGGGACCCAGATCCTAAGCCATAGGAATCCAGCCGTAACACATCACATCTCTTTGTGGTCTCACGCACGGTTATCCCCACGGCTGCAGCCTTACCTTAGCCGGGACCGTTTGTGCATTTTGACTCGCGTATGCAATTGTGTCGCTAGCATTCCGATGTCAAAGAACCTCGATTGACATATCTAGTCATAAACTCAAGTGGCAGTTTCGTACAGGGACAATCGTACATGACCCAGCAAAGCAGGGGTCGGTCATCAACGAGTGTAGACGAGTCGTAGCAAGCTACAAGGACTCCGTTACACCGCGTGACATTTCCCCAAAGGGACAGACACAACAGCTAAGAAGGACGCATGCCGATCAATCAATGTGTCCGGAGCAGTAGCGAACTACCATGGCTCGATGGAATCACAAAGGGGCATTTCCCCGTAAGGAGTGCTACTAAGGCATACAACTAGGTGTTTGAACCCCATGCATATCAAGTACAACACACGTACGCATGGCATACCGATATGCATAGATACATCGATGCCATCACAACATAACCATAAACATACAAACTTTATTTAGAAGGCTCGGAAGCGCCTCACACATAATATTACACAGATAGGGGTCTCACGACCCATCATCACAAGTCATTCAAATAAGTCTTAAAAGCCAGCGAAAGATTAAAACTGTCTGAGTACATACAAATGGAAAGGTAAAAGGCACATGGCCTGACTATCTACAGACCCAACCTAGGGCCAGATCGTAGTTGGGACACTAGCTACTCGTTGTCGTCAACATCTAGAGAACCCACCATTAGGGTCATTAACAACCTCTGCAACAATTTATTAAGCAAACGTGAGTACAAAAGTACTCAGCAAGACTTTAGAATAATCTATCTACTCATGCAATGTATCAACAAGGAGTTGTGGGGTTTCATGCAGAAAGCCAGCTTTGACTCTTGGCTAGACAAACTACATTTTTTTAATTAGTTTTGACAACTTTGTTTTCTCGTACACGAGTCCACTAACACCACAACAATATACCATCATGGAATCATTCCGTCTCCCTACGGGAATGCCATCCACGACACTCACACTTATCTTGACATTTTTATGAGTAGCCATTATAGTTGTCTATGAACAACATATGTTTCCAAGTAGTCCATATCTGCGGACGTGGCTATTCGAATAGATCATAACCCTGCAGGGGTGTACTTCTTCACACACGCTCTCGCCACTTATCGCTATGTGCACGTCATGCACCTTGGCAACCTTCAAGCGGAAGCCCAGCGAGGGAGTCGGCCACGAGCGTTAACCACGCTAATACCTAGTCCAGGTTTATCGCCTATCGGAGGGTAACCCGCACGGAAGTCCGACCTAGGTTTCTGCCACGGCCCCAAACGATGTGCGCAGGGTTCCCAAGCCCACCATCCGGGTGCCACTTGATACACCGTGCCACTGCCTACCGCATCATAGCCCACCTCTAAGGTCAGCACTATGCATGGCCTCCAGCATGACTATAAACACGAGAAACTACTTGCAACTCCTGGACCAAGTACTAGGCGATTAATAAGTCGAGAGGGTCAATTAAGTATCCCAACGTGTGGTAGTATCTAGTCTTGGATTACATACACGGAACTCAGTTCCTATGGACGGTTCCAATGAAACAACCTGCCATGTACTCCTACATAGCCTTTCACCGGTAGCTTTACCAAATGAGGTTCAACACACAACCTTTAGTTACTGAACACATTCTCACGATCCTGTTCATCACCCAGATGACAGACCATACACAACTCTAGGCATAGCATGCATAGCAGGATATGACACATCATGGCTCAAGCATCTACTGATACATCTCCAACGTATCTATAATTTTTGATGGTTTCATGCTATTATCTTGTCAAACTTTGGATGTTTTGCATGCCTTTTATTTATTTTTGGGGACTAACTTATTAACTCAGTGCCAACTGCCAGTTCCTTTTTTTTCCATGTTTTTGTCCCCTTTCAGAGGAGATTTTGAAACGGAGTCCAAACGGAAGAAAATCCCCGAAAAGATTTTTTTTGGAACGGAAGAAGATCGGAGAACTTGGGAGCCAAGCCAGAAGAGCCCTAGGGGCCCCACAAGCCCCCACCCCACGGCCAGGGGGGTCGCGCCATACAGGCTTGTGGGCCCCCTGACCTAGATCTTGCGCCTATATATTCCCAAATATTCCCAAAAAAATCAAGAGACGATCGCAATTACTTTTCCGCCGCCGCAAGCTTCTGTCTCCGCAAGATCCCATCTGGGCACATCCTGGTGCCTTGTCGGAGGGGGATTCAGATACGTAGGGCTTCTTCATCAACACCATGACCTCTCCGATGATGCATGCGTAGTTCACCATAGACCTATGGGTCCATAGCTAGTAACTAGATGGCTTCTTCTCTCTCTTGGATCTTCAATACAAAGTTCTCCATGATCTTCATGGAGATCTATCCGATGTAATCTTCTTTTGTGGTGTATTTGTCGAGATCCGATGAATTGTGGATTTATGATCAGATTATCTTTGAATCTTATTTGAGTTTCTTCTGATCTCTCTTATGCCTGATTTCATATCCTTGTAATTCTCTTCGAGTTGTGGGTTTTGTCTGGCCAACTAGATCTATGATTCTTGCAATGGGAGAAGTGCTTGGTTTTGGGTTCATACCGTGCGGTGACCTCACCCAGTGACAAAAGGGGTAGCGAGGCACACATCGTGTTGTTGCCATCAAGGGTAAAAAGATGGAGTTTTCATCATTGGTTTGAGTTTATCCCTCTACATCATGTCATCTTGCTTAAAGTGTTACTCTGTTCGTCATGAACTCAATACAGTAGATGCATGCTGGATAGCGGTCGATGTGTGGAGTAATAGTAGTAGATACAGAAAGTATGGGTCTACTTGTCTCGGACATGATTCCTATATGTATGATCATTGCCTTAGATATCGTCATGACTTTGCGCGGTTCTATCAATTGCTCGACAGTAATTTGTTCACCCACCGTGATATTTACTATTTTGAGAGAAGCCTCTAGTGAACACTATGGCCCCCGGGTCTACTCCACACCATATTTTCAGGCTTACACTGGATTGATAACTTGGTTCTCAAACTGAGGGAAATACTTACTGCTCCTGTGCTGCATCACCCTTTCCTCTTCAAGGGAAAAACTGACGCAAACAAGAGAAGTAGCAAGAAGAATTCCTGGCGTTGCTAGGGAACGACTTTTGTTGCCGTAGGAGAAGAATTTCTAGCGCCGTTGCCGGGGAGGATCAAGTCAAGAACTCATCCAAGTAGGTGTCGCAAACTCATCTCTTGCATTTACTTTGTTTGCCAGTTGCCTCTCGTTTTCCTCTCCCCCACTTCACAATTTGCCTTTTTCGTTCGCCTTTTTTGTTTGCCTTTTTCGTTTGCCTTTTCGTTCGCCCTTTTTCTCTCGCTTGCTTTCTGTTCGTCTGTGTGGGATAGTCTACCTGTCCTCATGGCTAGATCCACCACTTAGAACGATACTCCCGAGAGCAAAGTTCTCAATTTCAAACAAATTGAGGAAGAAAACTTAAAGGACGCTTGGTTTAGGATTTGCAATGCTCAGAGTAGATCTACTCATAAGCAATCCACTACCGTCCTGCTTCGCAATTTTTATGTGGGTGTTTCTCCTTGGAATAGGTATATTCTTGACACCATCGTAGGTGGAAATTTCTTGGGTAGCCATACCGTTGATTCTTACGAAGCTGTAATAAATTTGGTAGGCTCACCCCCACTCACGGTTAATGGAACTACCTTAACTCTGGAACATGTGATGTGTAGGCTAGACGTCATTGAAAATATAGTTGCTACGATCGAACTCATTCAGAATTTGGATAAAAAGATCCACAATCAAATCACTCAGTACGGATCCAAGGTGGGAATGGTTTTGAACAATTTAAAGGAGAAGGAACCCACAGTTAACGAAAAGCTGGGTCATGATTCTGCTAGAGTTGGCAAACTAGAGGACGTTATAACCAACTTGGGTTCCACTTTTCCCGCTGTGCAGAATACTCCAAACTTTGCCCACAATAAGGTCACCAAGTCTGTTTTTGTTCCCAAAAATAGTGGTGAATCATCTAGCAAGAAATATCAAAACCTTAAGATGATAAGTGATCACGCCACTTATGGTTTGAGCACCAAAGATGACGATACGTGATTCTATCGCTTTTATGCCTAGCTAAGGGCGTTAAACAATAGCGCTTGTTGGGAGGCAACCCAATGAATTTATCTTTTTCCTTCTGTTTTGTTGCGTCCACACCATCATAATTCTGTTGTGATTGTGTTTTTTGTGTTTCTTTTTGTGTTTGAGCCAAGCAAAACCTTTATGACTAGTCTTGGTAATGGTTGTTTGATCCTGCTGGAAAAAGACAGAAACTTTTCGCTCACGAGATGATTTTTCATTTTTATTCAGAAAAAGCTTTTGAGTTGATTCTTCTTGCTTCTGGTTGATATGCCTTTTTCCTAGGCAGTCGTAATTTTTCAGAATTTTTGAGGTACCAGAAATATATGAAGTATACAGATTGCTACAGCTGGTCTGTTTTTGACAGATTCAGTTTTTGTTGAGTTGGTTGCTTATTTTGATGAAACTATGGTTAGTATCGGGGGGGGGGGGGGGTGGCGATACTAGCCATGGAAAAGTGAGAATACAGTAGCCCAACACCAATATAGATAGAATTCAAGTTTGCTACAGTACCAAAAGAGGTGGTAGTTTGTTTTCTTGTGCTAATGTTATCACAAGTTTCTGTTTAAGTTTTGTGTTGTGAAGTTTTCAAGTTTTGGGTGATGTTCTCATGGACAAAGAGATAAGGAGTGGAAAGAGCTCAAGCTTGGGGATGCCCAAGGCATCCCAAGACAAATTCAAGGACACCAAAAAGCCTAAGCTTGGGGATGCCCCGGGAAGGCATCCCCTCTTTCGTCTCCAATCCATCGGTAATATTACTTGGAGCTATATTTTTATTCACCACATGATATGTGTTTTGCTTGTAACGTCTTGTATCGTAGGAGTATTTTCTTTTTGTTGTGTCACAATCATCCTTGCTGCACACCTTTTTTAGAGATAGAGACATGCACTCATCGTGATTTTGCTAGAATACTCATAGTGCTTCACTTATATCTTTTGAGCTAGATAATTTTGCTCTTTGTGCTTCACTTATATATTTTAGAGCACGGCGGTGCGTGACTTGGTAGTTGGCTTATGCTACGAAAATAGTCCCAAAGGTGATAGGTACCCAAAGAGGATACGAAACCTCCATCTTCATGTGCATTGAGTAGAAAGAGAAGTCTTGATTCCTCTCAATTAGTTTTGAGACGTGGATTTGGTAATATTAAGAGCTATGTTAGTAGGGTGTTGTGAATCTAGAAATACTTGTGTTGAAGTTAGTGATTCTCGTAGCATGCACATATGGTGAACCGCTATGTTAGGAAGTCGGAGCATAATCGATCTATTGATTGTCATCCTTTGTGTTGAGGTCGGGATCGCGCGATGGTTAAAACGTACCAACCCTTCCCCTAGGAGTATGCGTTTAGCACTTTGTTTCGATTACTAATAAAAACTTTCGCAACAAGTATGTGAGTTCTTCATGACTAATGTGAGTCCATGGTATAGATGCACTTTCACCTTCCATCATTGCTAGCCTCTCTATGCCGCGCAATTCTCGCCGGTGCACAAACCCACCACATGCCTTCCTCAAAACAGCCACCATACCTACCTACTATGGTATTTTCATAGCCATTCCGAGATATATTGCCATGCATCTCCCACCGTTCCGTCTCATGACTTGTGCCTTCACTCTCATATTGCCATTGCATGATCGTAAGATAGCTAGCGAGATGTTTCAACGTCATACGCCAAGCTAGATCGTTGCACATCCCGGTACACTGCTGAAGGATTTCCTATAGAGTCATCATCGTTCTAAGCTTTGAGCTGTGAGTAAACAAAAGTGTGATGACCATTATTAGAGCATTTTCCCATGTGAGGAAGTAAAAAAAAGAGGCCAAAGAGCCCAAAAAAAGAGAAAAGATAAAAAAAGAGGCCTAAGAGCCCAAATGAAAAAAGAGAGCAAAAGAGAGAAGGGACAATGCTACTATCTTTTTCCATACTTGTGCTTCATAATAGCACCATGTTCTTCATGAGTGAGAGCTTCTTGCTTTGTCACTACCATATGAAAGTGGGAATCTTCACTATATAACTTGGCTTGTATATTCCAATGATGGGCTTCCTCAAATTGCCCTAGGTCTTCGTGAGCAAGCAAGTTGGATGCACACCCACTAGTTTTCCTTTTGAGCTTTCACATACTTATAGCTCTAGTGCATCCCTTGTATGGCAATCCCTACTCATTCACATTGATATCTATTAATGGGCATCACCATAGCCCTTTGATACGCCGAGTCAATGTGACCATCTCCTCCTTTTTGTCTCCCAACCACCACCACACTCTATTCCACCTATAGTGCTATATCTCTTTTTGACAGATTCAGTTATAAAAGGTTTGAGAAAGTAAGAGTGCGAAAACAATTACTTGGCCAATACCGGGTTGTGCATGATTTACATTAGTTGTGTGAGGATGATGGAGCATAGCCAGACTATATGATTTTGTAGGGATAACTTTCCTTGGCCTTTTTATTTTGAAAGTTCATGATTACCTTGCTAGTTTGCTTGAAGTATTATTGTTTTCATGTCAATAGCAAACTATTGTTTTGAATCTTACGGATCTTAACATTCATGTCACGTGAAAGAAGTTGCAAAGGACAACTATGCAAGGTAGCATTCCACATTAAAAATTCAGTCTTTATCACTTCCCTACTCGAGGACAAGCAGGACTTAAGCTTGGGGATGCTTGATACGTCTCCAACGTATCTATAATTTTTGATTGTTTCATGCTATTACCTTGTCAAACTTTGGATGTTTTGCATGCCTTTTATATATTTTTTGGGCCTAACTTATTAACTCAGTGCCAAGTGATAGTTCCTGTTTTTTCCATGTTTTTGACACCTTTCAGAGGAGGATTTTGAACGGACTCCAAACGAAATGAAACTGCCAAAAAGATTTTTTTCGGAACAGAAAAAGATCGGGAAGCTGGAGAATCAGGGCAGGGGGCCACCAGGGACCCCACAAGCCCTCATGGCGCGGCTAGGGGGCCCGCACCCCTGGCGTGTGGGCTCCCCGAGCCACCTTTGCCCTAGGTTTTGCGCCTATATATTCCCTAAAATCCCATAAAAAATTAGGAGATCATCGAAAGTACTTTCCGCCGCCGCAAGCTTCTGTCTCCGCAAGGTCCCATCCGGGGCATGTTCTGGTGCCCTGCCGGAGGGGGGATTCGGATACGGAGGGCTTGTTCATCAACACCATGACCTCTCCGATGATGCGTGAGTAGTTCACCATATACCTACGGGTCCATAGCTAGTAACTAGATGGCTTCTTCTCTCTCTTGGATCTTCAATACAAAGTTCTCCATGATCTTCATGGAGATCTATCCGATGTAATCTTCTTTTGCGGTGTGTTTGTCGAGATCCGATGAATTGTGGATTTATGATCAGATTATCTTTGAATCTTATTTGAGTTTCTTCTGATCTCTCTTATGCATAATTTCATATTCTTGTAATTCTCTTCGAGTTGTGGGTTTTGTTTAGCCAACTAGATCTATGATTTTTGCAATGGGAGAAGTGCTTGGTTTTGGGTTCATACCGTGTGGTGACCTCACCCAGTGACAGAAGTGGTAGCGAGGCACGCATCGTGTTGTTGCCATCAAGGGTAAAAAGATGGGGTTTTCATCATTGGTTTGAGTTTATCCCTCTACATCATGTCATCTTGCTTAAAGCGTTACTCTGTTCGTCATGAAGTCAATACACTAGATGCATGATGGATAGCGGTCGATGTGTGGAGTAATAGTAGTAGATGCAGCAAGTATTGTTCTACTTGTCTCGGACGTGATACCTATATGTATGATCATTGCCTTAGATATCGTCATGACTTTGCGCGGTTCTATTAATTGCTCGACAGTAATTTGTTCACCCACCGTGATATTTGCTATTTTGAGAGAATCGTCTAGTGAACACTATGGCCCCCGGGTCTACTCCACACCATATTTTCAGCCTTACACTTTTTCTTTGTTGCACTTTCCGCCTTCAGATCTCACTTTGCAATCAATCATGAAGGGATTGACAACCCCTTTATAGCGTTGGGTGCAAGCTCTTTTGTGTTTGCGCAGGTACTCTGGACTTGACGAGATTCTCCTACTCGATTGATACCTTGGTTCTCAAACTGTGGGAAATACTTACTGGTCCTGTGCTGCATCACCCTTTCCTCTTCAATGGAAAAACCGACGCAAACAAGAGAAGTAGCAAGAAGAATTCCTGGCGTTTCTAAGGAAGGAATTTTGTTGCCGTAGCAGTTTGCCACTTACTACCAGGGGTTTGGACAACCAATGGGATTGGCATATCACAAAAGAACATGTTATGGAACTGTGCATAACTCTGTGAAATGAAGGAATGAGATGACCGAGTGTCAAAAAGAACAGACGCTGGGTGATGATTGACAAGGAGCGTACCCAATATAACGTCGGGATCCTGTGCAGCTTCTTCTGCTGAAACATAGTTCATGCGGCCACGTGCATGAGTTGGCTTCACATAGTAAGCTTTGCCCGACTTGCCTTGCCCAACGGACTTTCCAGGTTGCTTGGCACCCATATTATGAGGACACTCTCGTGAGTAGTGCCCTGGTTCTCCACACTTGTAACAGATCACCTGATTGGCACGAGGTCCAGCATTGCTAGCTGGACCACCATAGGTTTTTGCTGGAGGGTTGGTCTGATTCACCTGAGGTGCCACATAGGATGGCCTCGGGGTATATCTTGGCGGCAGAGAGCTATTTGGAACCCACAACCTGCGTTTTGGGAACGCGGAACCAGATGACGAGCCAGAGTCACGGGAGTGCTTCTTCGTGGCTTCATAGTCGGTATGACCAGTCTCGGCACTGATCGCCTTGTTGACAAGAGCTTGAAAACTTGTACATTCATGAAGGCGCAGGTCACGACGAAGTTTAGGGCTCAGACCCTTGCGGAATCTTGCTTGCTTCTTGGCATCAGTTAACACCTCTTCAGTTGCATAGCGGGCGAGGTTATCAAACTCGCGGCTATAAGCATCCACGGTCAAGTTTCCCTGGTTGAAGGCACATGACTCCTCTCTCTTTCTGTCCATCAGACCCTCTGGAATATGGTGCAGACGGAAGGCTGCACTAAAGTCCACCCATGTGGCTTCTGGTCCGGCAGGACGCATAGCTTCAAAGTTCTCCCACCACAGATTGGCGGGTCCTTCCAGAAAGTACGCCGCAAAGGTCACCTTATCGGCCTCAGAAACATTTGCAGATCGAATCTTGTGCGTTATACTGCACAACTAATCATCAGCGTCAAGGGGATCGACGGAGTGATGGAACTTCGGAGGATTCAGCTTCACGAAGTCATTGAGGGACACTGCATCATTCCTCGGCTGACGAGTCGTATTTTGCTCAATACGCTCTAGCATACGGTTGGTCTCCCTTTTATTTATTTTTGCTTCAAGCATAACTTCCGCCAAGGAAGGCGGGTGAGTAAATTCCTCTTGCGGTGCTTGACTACCCTCTCCCTGCTCCTGGGTAGGGGCACGGTTCAACCTGGTGAACACCATCCTGACAAACAAACTCACAGCTTAGACCAATATCAATATGAATACCAGCTATGGATTTAGAATGCACTGAACTCATGGAATGCGGAAATAAAAATCCGAACAACATGGTAACAAGCAACTGCTATATATACACCATGGTTCATACACACCATTACATAGTTCAGTACAACCTTAACCGAAGAGAAAACTACTGAAAAGATGATACTACTCATCAGAGGCTTTCCAGGCTTCCTATACATTATTTATCTATGCCTCCGGAACTCATCTCACGACATAAGCATACTCCACAAGACACACAGGACTGTGGAAGTACAACTACTACCATACTACTCTTCCACTCACGGGTTCAGGCATCCGCATAGAACATCTCAAAAAAGTTGCCTCCATGGCCTGGGAGCACAACCTGCGGATTAGGAAATACTCGAGCCCGAGACCCCTGGGAACCGTAAGGACACGGGTGTGGTCTTGGTTCCCTGACTGGTGGTAGTAGAGGTCCCCGAAGAGGGGTGACTCCTCCTATAGCAGACCAGTCAACATGAGCCGGAAGATGGGTCCTAACAGGGTTCATCATCTCATATCTCCATACCCTGTCTGGACTACAGGTGCCAGCTGTGTCAAAGCCGTCCACAGACGGGCACGTGTAGCATAGAGCTCCATACGAAGGGCACGAGCGATGGACTACTCACGTGTAGCATCACAGCGGTGGACTGCAGCAGCGGATCCTCCATAGAGGAATCAAAGTAGACCCCACTGAGGTATCCTTCTTCTCCTGGCTGAGAGGCGGGAACATAGCAGAATTCTGAGTTCTGCAGCAATGCATGTCTGGCTCTCATGATGGTTGCTACGACAAAAAAAGACCTTCCCTGGCAACGGCGCCAGTCCTTCTGCTACGGGCTACGCCTATAGGGACTTCCTTGGCAAATATGCAAAGGATTCCCCCACGGCCTTGGAGCCTTGCATTGGTGTTCCCTTGAAGAGGAAAGGGTGATGTAGCACAGCGGCGGTAAGTATTTCCCTCAGTTTGAGAATCAAGGTATCAGTCCAGTAGGAGGATTGCGTCAAGTCACAAGTACCTGCACAAACACAAAGAGCTTGCACCCAACGCTATGAAGGGGTTGTCAATCCCTTATAGATTGTTTGCAAAGTGAGAACTGAAAGCAAAAAGGTAAACAAAGCAAAGTAAATGTAAAAGTGGAGACGATAGTTGTGAATAGACTCGGAGGCCATAGTGTTCACTAGTGGCTTCTCTCATGAAAGCAAGTAGACGGTGGGTGAACGAATTACTGTCGAACAATTGATAGAACCGCGCAAAGTCATGACGTTATCTATCGCCATGATCATATATACAGGCATCACGTCCAAAACAAGTAGACCGATACTTTCTTCATCTACTACTATTACTCCACACGTCGACCGCTATCCAGCATGCATCTAGTGTATTGAGTTCATAAGAACAGAGTAACGCCTTAAGCAAGATGACATGATGTAGATGGACAATCTCAAATCTATGATGAAAGCCCATCTTGTTACCCTTGATGGCAACAACACGATGCATGCCTTGCTGCCCCTTCTGTCACTGGGAAAGGTCACCGCACGGTATGAACCCAAAACCAAGCACTTCTCCCATTGCAAGAATCATAGATCTAGTTGGCCAAACAAAACCCAAGAGTCAGAGAGACTTACAAGGATATCAAATCATGCATATAAGAAATCAGCAAAGACTCAAATATAAATCATAGATAATCTGATCACAAATCCACAATTCATCGGATCTCGACAAACACACCACCAAAGAGGATTACATCGGATAAATCTCCATGAAGATCATGGAGAACTTTGTATTGAGGACCCAAGAGAGAGAAGAAGCCATCTAGTTACTAACTACGGACCCGTAGGTCTGAAGTGGACTACTCACGAGTCATTGGAGGGGCGATGATGTTGATCTAGAAGCCCTCCAGCTCCAAAGTCCCCTCCGACAGGGCAACGAGAGGGTCTCCAAATGAGATCTCGCGGAAACGGAAGCTTGCGGCGGCGGAAAAGTGATTTGGTGGACGCCCTGATTTTTTTGGTATTTTAGGGAATATATAGACAAAAGAGCTAGGGCAGGGGAGCACCAAGGAGGCCACAAGCCTGGTCACCGCGGCCCCCCTGGCCGCGGCAACAGGGCTTGTGGGCTCCCTGTGGGCCTCCTGCCTTGGCCCTCAAGTCCCCCGATCTTCTTCTGTTCTGGAAAAATTCATTTCGGGGATTTTATTCCGTTTGGACTCTGTTCCAAAATCAAATCTGAAAAGAGTCAAAAACACAGAAAAAACAGGAACTGGCACTTGGCACTGAATTAATAAGTTAGTCCCAAAAAAGATATAAAAGGTATATAAAACATCCAAAGTTGACAAGATAACAACATGGAACCATAAAAAATTATAGATACGTTTGAGACGTATCACGCATCCCCAAGCTTAACTCCTGTTCGTCCTCGAGTAGGGAAGTGATAAAGAATGAATTTTTGATGCTTTCATGCTACCTAGCATAGATGTCCTTTGTAACTCCTCTTATGTGACGTGAATGTTCAGATCCATTAGATTCAAAACAATAGTTTGCTATTGACGTGGAGATAATAATACTGCAAGCAAACTAGCAAGGTAATCATGAACTTTCAAAATAACAAGGCCAAAAGAAAGTTATCCCTACTAAATCATATAGTCTGGCTATGTTCTATCATCCTTGCACAACGAATTTAAATCATGCACAACCTCGGTATTGGCCAAGTAATTGTTTTCACACCTTTACTTTCTCAAACCTTTTCAACTCTCAAGCAACACATGTGCGTGAGCCATGGTTTTAGCACTATAAGTGGAATGGAGTGTGGTGGAGGTTGCAAGGCAAACAAGGAGAAGAAGGTCACATTGACTATGCATATCAACGAGCTATGAAGATGCTCATCAATAGATATCAACACGAATGAGTAGGGATTGCCATACTAATGATGCACTAGAGCTAAGAGTATGTGAAATCTCTTAAAGAAAACTAGTGGGTGTGCATCCAACTTGCTTGCTCACGAAGACCTAAGGCAATTTTGAGGAAGCCTATCATTGGAATATACAAGCCAAGTTATATAATGAAAATTTCCCACTAGCTATATGGTGGTGACAAAACGAGAGACTCTCAATCATGAAGATCATGGTGCTTAATAAGCACAAGTGTGGATAGATAGTAGCATTGTCCCTTCTCTCTTTTTCTCTCTTTTTTTGGTGGGCTCTTTGGCCTTTTATTATTATTATTATTTTATTTTTGTGGGCAACTTTGGCCACTTTTTGTAAATGGGCTTCGCTGGCCTCTTTTTATTTCCTCACATGGAACAATGCTCCATCAATAATGATCATCACACTTACGACTCAAAACTTAGAGCAATGATGACTCTATATGGAATGCCTTCGGTAGTGTACCGTGACAATGATCTAGCATGGCATAGACATCAATGGAAACATCATGACAGCTATCTTATGATCATACAATGGCAATATAGAAGTGGTGGCACATGTCATGGTGGTAGTTGCATGGCAATATATCTCGGAATGGCTTTGAAAAAGCCATAGTAGGTAGGTATGGTGGCTATTTTGAGGAAGGCTGTATGCTGGGTTTTGTGCACCGACGAAAGTTGCATGACACTAAAGAAGATAGTGATGGTGGAAGGTGAAAGTGCATCTAAAACATGGACTCAACATTAGTCATGAAGAACTCATATACTTGTTGCAAAAGTTTTAGTAGTAATCGAAACAAAGCATTCAACGCGTACTCCTAGGGGAAGGGTTGGTAGGTACAAACCATCGCGCGATCCCGATCGTCACACAAAGGATGACAATCAATAGACTAATCATGCTCAGATTTCATCACATAGCGGTTCACCATACATGCATGCTACGGGAATCACTAACTTCAACACAAGTATTTCTAGATCCACAACACCTTACTAGTATAACTTCAATATTACCACAACCACAACTCAAATCTAACTCAGATGAATCAAACTTCTCTAACTATTCAATGCACATGAAGGTGGAAGTTTTCATATCCCTTTGGATAACTACCCCTTTTGAGACTACTTTCATAGCATATCTCAACTACCAAGCCACGCGCCCCTGTGCTCTAAAAGATATAAGTGAAGCACAAAGAGCAAAATCAACTAGCTCAAAAGATATAAGTGAAGCACATGTGAGCTGAATTGTCTAACCAAAGGATATAAGTGAAGCTTGACAAAATCACGGTGAGTGCATGTCTCTCTCTCTAGGTGTGCAGCAAGGGAGATTGTGACATAAGAAAAATAAAAGACTCCTATGATACAAGACGCTCCAAGTAAAACACATAACATGTGGTGAATAAAAATATAGCCCCAAGTAACGTTACCGATGGATTGAAGACGAAAGAGGGGATGCCTTCCCGGGGCATACCCAAGCTTAGGCTTTTTCGGCATCCTTGAATCAACTTGGGGTGCCTTGGGCATCCCCAAGCTTGAGCTCTTGCCACTCTTTATCTCTTTGTCCATAAGAACTTCACCCAAAACTTGAAAACTTCACAACACGAAACTTAAACAGAAACTCGTGATAACATTAGTATAAGAAAGCAAACCACCACTTCCTTAGGTACTATAGCAAACTTAAATTTTACTTATTTTTATGTTGGGTTACTTTAGTTTCAATCTTCCATGGCTAATACCCCTCGATACTATCCATAGTTTCATCAACATAAGCAACCAACTCAACAAAAACAGAATCTTTTAACAGCAGACCAGTCTGTAGCAATCTGTATACTTCGTATACTTCTGGTACATCAAAAATTCTGAAAAATTACGACAGTCTGAAGAATATGCGTAGAAATCAGTAGCAAAAAGAATCAACTCAAAAGCTCTTACAGAAAATAAAAATAAAAATTTGTTCCGTGAGAAGAAAGTTTCTGTCTTTTCCAGCATGACCAAACGATCATCCCCAAGACTAATCATAACGGTTGTACTTGGCACAAACGCAAAAGAAACACAAAAAACACAATCATAACAGAATTATGAAAGTGTGGAAAACCCAAAACAGAAAGAAAAAGGATAATTCGTTGGGTTGCCTCCCAACAAGCGCTATTATTTAACGCCCTTAGCTAGGCATAAGGTGATGGAATCACGTATAGTCATCTTTGGTGCTCAAACCATAAGTAGCCCTCATCATAGATTCATAAGGCAATCTTATTTTGTTTCTAGGAAAATGCTCCATGCCCTTCTTTAGAGGAAATTGAAATCTAATATTCCCTTCCTTCATATCGATTATAGCACCAATATTCCTTAGGAAAGGTCTACCAAGAAGAACGGGACGTGAAGGATTGCAATCTATGTCAAGTACAATGAAATCCACGGGTACATAGTTCTTATTTGCAACAATAAGAATATCATTGATCCTTCCCATGGGTTTCTTGAGAGCAGAATGTGCAAGATGCAAATTAAGAGAACATTTTCAATCTCATGAAAACCAAGAATATCACATAAAGACTTTCGAATCGCGGAAACACTAGCACCAAATCCCACAAAGCATTGCATTCATAGTTTTTGATTTTGATTTTGATAGTAGGTTCCCACTCATCATGAAGTTTTCTAGGTATAGAGACTTATAATTCAAGTTTCTCTTCAAGAGATTTCATCATAGCATCTACGATATGAGTGGTAAAGGCTTTGCTTTGGCTATAAGCATGTGGAGAGTTTGCAATGGATTGCATCAAAGAAATGCATTCAAACAAGGAGCAACTATCATAATTGAATTCCTTGAAATCCAAAGTGGGATTTTCATTACTACCCAATATTTTGATTTCTTCTACTCCACTCTCCACGCCTTTATCATCAAGATAGGTGGACTCCGAATCACTGGGACGTTTTTCAACCAAAGTGGATTCATATCCAGCCCCTTCATCAATAGGTTTGACACGCGAAAACAAAGATTTAAGAGGAGTCTGATACATCTCAAACGTATCTATAATTTTTGATGGTTTCACGCTGTTATCTTGTCATCTTGGATGTTTTACGTACCATTTATATCTTTTTTGGGACTAACTTATTAATTCAGTGCCAAGTGCCAGTTCCTGTTTTTTCCGTGTTTTTGACTCTTTTCACATCTGATTTTGGAACGGAGTCCAAACGGAATAAAAACCCTGAACTGATTTTTTCCCGAACGGAAGAAGATCTGGGGGCCTCTGGGCCAAGCCAGGTGGGCTCCAGGGAGCCCACAAGCCCCCACTCCGCCACCAGGGGGGAGGCGGTGGTGGGCAGGCCTGTGGCCTCCCTGGCCGCCCCCTAACCTAGATCCTTGGCCTATATATTCCCAAAAATTCAGCAAAACATCAGCCCAAATACTTTTTCGCCACCGCAAGTTTCCGTTTCCGCGAGATCTCATCTGGAGACCCTTCCCGGTGCCCTCTCGGAGGGTACTTTGGAGATGGAGGGCTTCTTCATCATCATCATCGCCCCTCCAATGACTCGTGAGTAGTTCACTTCAGACCTACGGGTTCGTAGTTAGTAGCTAGATGGCTTCTTCTCTCTCTTGGATCTTCAATACAAAGTTCTCCATGATCTTCATGGAGATCTATCCGATGTAATCTTCTTTGGCGGTGTGTTTGTCGAGATCCGATGAATTGTGGATTTGTGATCAGATTATCTATGATATATATTCGAGTCTTTGCTGATTTCTTATATGCATGATTTGATATCCTTGTAAGTCTCTCCGAGTCTTGGGTTTTGGTTGGCCAACTAGATCTATGATTCTTGCAATGGGAGAAGTGCTTGGTTTTGGGTTCTGCCATGTGGTGACCTTTCCCAGTGATAGTAGGGGCAGCAAGGCATACATCAAGTAGTTGCCATCAAGGGTAAAAAGATGCGGTTTTTATCATTGGTTTGAGATTATCCCTCTACATCATGTCATCTTGCTTAAGGTGTTACTCTGGTCTTATGGACTTAATACACTAGATGCATGCTGGATAGCGGTCGACGTGTGGAGTAATAGTAGTAGATGCAGACAGTATCGGTCTACTTGTTTTGGACGTGATGCCTATAGAAATAATCATTGCATAGATATAGTCAAGACTTTGCGCGGTTCTATCAATTGCTCGACAGTAATTTGTTCACCCACCGTCTACTTGCTTTCATGAGAGAAGCCACTAGTAAACACTATGACCCTCGGGTCTATTCACATCCATCGTTTACATCTCCGCTTTTACTTTGCTTTGTTACTTTGTTGCTTTCAGTTCTCACTTGGCAAACAATCTATAAGGGATTGACAACCCCTTCATAGCGTTGGGAGCAAGTTTTTGTGTTTGTGCAGGATCTTGAGATACTCCTCCACTGGATTGATACCTTGGTTCTCAAACTGAGGGAAATACTTACCACCGCTACGCTACGTCACCCTTTCCGCTTTGAGGGAACACCAACGCAAGGCTCCAAGGCCACGGGGGAAATCCTTTGCATACTTGCCTAGGAAGTCCCTTAAGGCGTAGCCGCAGCAGAAAGATCAAGCCAAGTATTCTCCCATCGACGTGCCTATTTCTGGCACTGTTGGAAGGTCTTTTGTTGCAGTAGCAGCCTCCTGCCTTGGCCCTCAAGTCCCCCGATCTTCTTCTGTTCTGGAAAAATTCATTTCGGGGATTTTATTCCGTTTGGACTCCGTTCCAAAATCAGATCTGAAAAGAGTCAAAAACGCAGAAAAAACAAGAACTGGGACTTGGCACTAAGTTAATAAGTTAGTCCCAAAAAAGATATAAAAGGTATATAAAACATCCAAAGTTGACAAGATAACATCATGGAACCATCAAAAATTATATGTACGTTTGAGACGTATCAATGGTCAACATTAAATAGGCAGCATCTTGTACTGCCATGTCAAGAGTAACCCCCAATCCATAAGACCAATGGATCGGCTCCTCGGCTCCAGGGTAATATGGGAATACCCTAACAGTGCACAGATACTGACTTTGATTAAAATCCCGGTACTGCTCCTCCACTGTATACTCTGGGTACCAGCGGTAGCCGGCTACTGACATCATTCTGACTAGCATGGCCGTGTGACCCGACACATCAATGCAGCTAGTCAGACGGACCACCTGACGAGAAGGACGGCCAGGCATCTAAAAATAGAGAGTAATGCAAAGGCATTAGAGCTCTGAAGACAAAATTGGGCAGCATAACGGCTGTAAATGCTCAAAAACAATTTTGAGAGAACCCAAAAGAGATAGGATAGCATAACCACTCAACTATCAAGTTCCATTTCATGGTCATCAAAACTTAGTTTCTTTCCCTTGGAATAAAAGAACCCGAAGTAACTCTCAATCATCAATACATGATCCTGAGAGAAAGATAAGTAACCTAGTTCTTAACCCCCGCAGAAAAGACAAGGATGACCCGAATAGAATGACCTGAGAAGAGAAGCAAGAATCTTACGTTCCCTTCCACAAAAAATTCCCTTATATGTAACTAAAGCAATTCTAGACTCAACGTCGACCAGTTTGACTTGGTAATCCTACAGTCACTCAGGCTCTGAAACCAACGCTATCGGGACCCCGATCCTAAGCCATAGGAATCCAGCCTGTAACACATGAAATCTCTTTGCGGTCTCACGCACGGTTATCCCTACGTCTGCAGCCTTACCTTATCCGGGACCGTTTGCGCCTTTTGACTCGTGTATGCAATTGTGTCTCTAGCATTCCGATGTCAAAGAACCAGGATCGACATGTCTAGTCATAAACTCAAGTGGCAGTTCCGTACAGGGACATCCATACATGACCCAGCAAAGCAGGTGTCGGTCATCAGCGAGTGTAGACGAGTCGTAGCAAGCTACAAGGACTCCATTACACCACGTGACATTTCCCCAAAGGGATAGACACAACAGCTAAGAAGGACACATGCCAGTCAATCAATGTGTCCGGAGAAGTAGCGAACTACCATGGCTCGGTGGAATCACAAAGGGGAATTTCCCTGTAAGGAGTGCTACTAAGGCATATGACTAGGTGTTCGAACCCCATGCATATCAAGTACAACACATGTACGCATGGCATAGCGATATGCATAGATACATCGATGGCATCACAACATAACCATAAACATACAAACTTTATTTAGAAGGCTCAGAAGAGCCTCACACATAATATTACACAGATAGGGGTCTCACGACCCATCATCACAAGTCATTCAAACAAGTCTTACAAGCCAGCGGAAGATTAAAACTGTCTGAGTACAGACAGATGGAAAGGTAAAAGGCACATGGCCTGACTATCTACACACCCAACCTAGGGCCAGATCGTAGCTAGGATACCAGCTACTCGTTGTCATCAACGTCTAGATAGAACCCACCATTAGGGTCATTAACAACCTTTGCAACAATTTATTAAGCAAACGTGAGTACAAAAGTACTCAGCAAGACTTTAGAATAATCTATCTACTCATGCATTGTATCGACAAGGAGTTGTGGGGTTTCATGCAGAAAGCCAGCTTTGACTCTTGGCTAGACAAACTAAATTTTTTTAATTAGTTTTGACAACTTTGTTTTCTTGCACACGAGTCCACTAACACCACAACAATACACCATCATGGAATCATTCCGTCTCCCTACGGAAATGCCATGCACGATACTCACACTTATCTTGACATTTTTATGAGTAGCCATTACAGTTCTCTATGAAGAACATATGTTTCCAAGTAGTCCATATCCGCGGACGCGGCTATTCGAATGGATCATAACCCCGTAGGGGTGTACTTCTTGACACACGCTCTCGCCACTTATAGCTATGTGCACGTAATGCACGTCGGCAACCTTCAAGCGGAAGCCTAGCGAGGGAGTCGGCCACGACCGTTAACCACGCTAATACCTAGTCCAGGTTTATCGCCTATCTGAGGGCAACCCGCACGGAAGTCCGGTCGAGGTTTCCGCCACGGCCCCAAACGATGTGTGCAGGGTTCCCAAGCCCACCATCCGTGTGCCACTTGGTACACCGTGCCACTGCCTACCGCATCATAGCCCACCTCTAAGGTCAGCACCATGCACGGCCTCCAGCATGACTATAAACACCAGAAACTACTTGCAACTCCTGGACCGAGTACTAGGCGATTAATAAGTCGAGAGGGTCAATTAAGTATCCCAACGTGTGGTAGTATCTAGTCTTTGATTACATACACGGAACATAGTTCCTATGGACGGTTCCAATGAAACAACCCGCCATGTAATCCTACATAGCCTTTCACCGGTACCTTTACCAAATCAAGTTCAACACACAACCTTTAGTTACTGAACACATTCTCACGATCCTGTTCATCACCCAGATGACAGACCATACACAACACTAAGCATAGCATGCATAGCAGGATATGACACATCATGGCTCAAGCATCTACCAGCTATGCTAGGTTGCAGGGTTTAGCTATTTACTGTGACAAAGACATGTCATGCAAAGGAATGGGTTCAGCTAACGTGGTAAAAGAATTGGAAGCATTTTGACCTAATGCAATAAGTAAGAGCAGGAGCGAGAACATGGGATTTATCGGGATGATCAAAATGGTTGCTTGCCTTGTTGCTCAGCAGAGGGGTGATATCCGTCAGTCGGATAATCAGTCGTATCCGAAGGGCGGGGCCTACCGAATAACAACATACAAATATTAAAAATCATATGCAACAATCATGGTGCATGAACATGGCATGAAATGAAAGGTGATAAGATTCAATGTGGTTGGTGAAACCTTAGTTTGCATCTGGTTTGAGATCGAAATTCAAATATTATTTGAAATGGCATATTCATCTTAATTATTTAATTGATTTGACCTGATGCTATTTCATAACTTTGTTTTTCATGCATGAAAGTAGCACCATTGTGTTCCTTGAATTTTTTTGATCAATTTGCATATATTATTTGTCTAATTTGGATTTATATTCAACTTTCTATGAATCTCCAAAGTTTTGCAATTATTCTGGAATTAATATAAAACCAGAATTAGAATTATTGCATCAGCATGACATCAGCAGGTCAGCTGGCCGTTGAAAGTCAAACCTGACTAGTGGGACCCACTGGTAAGTGACTTTGGCCAGTTTTAGATTAAGTTTAAACTTAATTAGCTAATTAACAGGGCTGGACCCACATGTCAGTGGTTGGTTAGGGATTCAATTATTTATTTATTTTCATTAACTTAAACTTAACTACTCTCGGGCTTGCCCCACCTGTCATAGGCTCAGGGGGGGTTGAACCCACTGGCGACGAGGTCGATCTCGTCGGCGGTGAGCCTCCGGCAGCACCAGAGACGGCGTAGGGCGTCGGAAATGCGTCTCCGATGACCAAACGCACGGCGCAGGGCACTGGGAGAACGATCACTCAATGGAGCGCATGATGGAACAAACCCCAGTGGCTAGGGTGGCCGGAATCGGTGCCGACGACGAGCTTGGTGGCGGCCGAAGCTCGACCATCATCGAGGTCATCGAAAATGGGGGCAAAATGCACAGGGCTGGGCTGCTAAAGCACCTACAAGACGAGCTGAAGCTGTTGCAGGCCTCGGCTGGACCAACCGGTCACCGTAGGGTCACCGGCGACGAGCTACAGCGGCGGTCCTCATCGGGCTCCGGTGAAACTAGGCCTAGAGCTCAGGAAAGAGAGGGGAAGATGGGGGGAAACACTCCAGAGCTCACTGCGGTGACGAGGGGATGCTCAAGCTGCTTGGGGAGGCACTGGATCCGGCGAATCGACGGTGGCTTGCCGACGGCCGAAGGTTGAAGATGACGGTGACGAGGGCGTTACAGGGCTCGGGGGCTCTTCTCCTTTGGCAGGGATAACCGACTCGTCGAGGTGGAGCGAACGACACACTCAGAGGCGAGGGAGGATGACCCCGGAGCGATGGCTAGCTCAAGCTCGAGCTCACAACAATGGTGGCCGAGAGAGGAGAGGACAGGGGGCGAATGAGGAGGGGGAGAGGATGGGAACAAGCTCGGGGAAGCTTATCCTCCCTCTCCAGCTCATCCAGGCGAGCCAGGCATGCACACAGGTGCGTGGGCACGCCGGGAGAAGCGGTGGCCAGCTCCTGCTCCGACTGGCGAAGGAGGAAGACGACAGAAGGGGAGGAGATGGGCTTGGGCCAAGGTAAGCGTCTGATAACTCTTTTTTCATTTTTTTCTATTTTCTGTTTCTGGTAAAACATTTTTGATATGATTTTGTTTTACTTTTGGCTCCAAACTATTCCTAAAATAGTTTGAAACATGCTGAAGTGTTATTTGGAATATTCCCAAATATAAACAAAAGTTTCAGCATTTTTGAAAACTTTGGATTATTTGAAATGAATTATATAGTTGATTTCAGTAGCTTTTAAATTTAAAAATAAAATGCCAAAAGCATTTTGAAAATATATTTCACCCGTGATATTTTGTTTTCAACATTTATCATAAATGTTGAACTTTTCTAATAGCCATTTTGGAATCTTTAATTTGCCACCAATTTGAATTGCTTTTGAATATAGGGTTGCTAGGGTTTGCTTTTGTTTTCTTTGCTTTGCTTTTGATTTCATTTCATTTACTTGGATGCAAAGAAGAATACATGAGCATAAACTTGCTATATTCTATTAGGGATTCACGGATGTGACAACAAAGTAGCGAATAGAGGTAAAGTGAATACTTTTTATTGTAGTTTGTGTACCCTCTATCTTCTCCAATGCGTAGACTTTCAAGGAAGATATTATGATCATTTTTTTGCGTTTTTTCTAGCGAGCCTTAGTATGGGAGTTTGCATGCATCACAAAATTATTCTAGAGATAAATAATAAGACTTATCATAGAGATTAAACAACACTCTAGAACTATGAGGACGATATCGAAACCCATGCGTGAATGGACGGGTAAGGTTATAGTGTTGGACATACTTATCTCCTAGGAAGTCGGTGAGGTTGGTATTGTAAATGTACTAATGGAACTCCTCCTTAATACATGCACCTCTGATGAACTCATCGCATGGCCATCAACATGATTTAGCATCAGCCATGATTATCAGGCTTGTTCTGGATTCCACATAAGCTTTTCGTATCTAGCCCTCGCTCGGCGACTCACCCGAAGGATGCCTCCTTGAAGAACTTCTCCTAAAAAACTTCATGTTCATCCACACAAAGTTCTGAAATTTTTGGACCAAAAAATTATGTTAGTAAAACTTTGCATGGTTGGTAGCAACTACTTATATAGGTGCCTAGAGGTCATATCAAGCATTCGTACTACTTAGAACTCAAAGAATTCAACATGCAAGCTCACTTTCTATAGTACCAAGTGCAAAAAAATATGGAAAATATATACCACTAGAGAAAAAAGTAATTCGAGGAATGGGAGAGTCACATACTAAGGAGCAATTACTCAAAACCGTTTCGGAAACGGAGTTTCGAGCAAAGAGATCGAAAATTTGAGTCTCTAGAGCAATAACATGAGAGAGTGTGTGTGTGAATTTGTTTTGGAGGTAGGAGATGACACAATGTGAAGATATAAGGGAGGGGGCCCTGTGGGACTCCCAAGCCATCAGGGCATGCACGGGGGTGGGTGCGCCCTGTTGCCTTGTGTCCCATAGGTGCTTCCCCCTGATGTGTTTTCAACACCAAAAAATCTTAAATATTCTAGAAACATTCATGTTAAAATTTTGTTGCAATATGGGACTCCTTATTTTTGGGTCATTTTTATTGCACAAGAAACTCAGAAAACAAGATAATCATGGTATTTTATTTTATTTAACTAAGTAAGACAAAGAGTAAGCTAATAATATAGGGAGTTGTGCTTACTAAATTCATCAATCACATGTCTTTAAACAATGACACATTAATAAGGTTGATCAAGTCTTACTAATAACCATTTTTGATTGACATGAAACCAATGAATTTTCGTATAACACTAAGTTACTTCAATGGGGATTTGCATATCCCCAACAATAAGGGTACAATATTTTCCCTGGCAGTAGGAAGATGAATTTTTAAGCCTCCAACGGTGACTGTAGGAATTGGCTCAATGACATTAATATTATTAACCAAAGTTTGATTCTTTACAAAATGCATGGTATGTTGTTTGCCATTGACATGAAAAGTGACTTTGCTATGGTTGCAATCAATAAGATCCCCTGCAATGTTTAAAAAGGGTCTACCAAGGTTGATCGACATGTTGTTGTCCTCAGGCATATCAAGAATAACAAATTTTGTAAAGATAGTAACATTTGCAACTACAACATGAACATCCTCGCAAATTTCAATAAGTAAAGTAGTGTATTTATGAGCCATTTGCAAGGATATCTCAGTAGGTGTAAGCTTACTCAAATCAAGTCTTTTATATAGAGAGAAATGCATAACACTAACACCGTCTCCTAAACCACATAAAGCAGTTTGACATAATTTCTTTTAATGGAACAACGTATTGTGGGTATACCCGGATCTCCCAACTTTTTAGGCACTCCACCATCAAAAGAATAATTAGCAAGCATATTAGCAATTTCATTTTCATGTATCTTTCTTTTATTGGTAATAATATCCTTCATATACTTAGCATACAGAGGCATTTTCAAAATATCAGTCAAACAAGTGCTCAAAAATACAGGTCTAATCATTTCAGTAAAGCGTAAAAAATCTTTCTCATACTTACTCTTAGAGGGCTTACGAGGGAATGTCATGGGTTTTTGAACCCATGGCTCTCCTTCCTTACCATGTTTTCTAGCAACAGCCTTTCTTATCGTATCGTTTATTTTTGGGATGTGCATTATCAAGATCTTCAAGAGGTTCTATTTCCACATCATTATCATTTTCTTTCATAGTCTACGGTGGAGCATATACATGAACATGATCATTATCATTATTGTTTAATTATCACTAGGTGAATGTTCACTACGAGATTGTGTCTCACAATCAGAAATAGAAACACCATTATGATTTTCAGCAGGTTTTTCTACAACAGCTTCACTAGAAGCATGCAAAGTCCTATCATTTTTCTTTTTCTTATTCTTCTTAAATGGTCTAGGTGCACTATAACTAACTCATTTGAAATCCCTCTCAATTCTTTTAAGATGACCTTCAAGATAAAGGGGTTACTGAGTCATTCTTCCCACTCTAGTCATTAATCTAACAGAATGACCATTCATACTTTCATTAATTTCAGCAAGCAAATAGTTTTGTGACTTAGTAACTTGATCTAGTTGAGTATGAACCATGGAAGCATACTTACCTAGACCATTAATATCATTAGGAATTCTAAACATCAAGTCACCCAAGCGGTTTATCATCATAGCATTATGTCTTAATTGATCTTTAACAAAGTTACTGAAATGTTCGTGCTTAACAAGGTAATTATCAAATTCATCCATGCACTGACTAGGAGTATTAGTATAAAGTATATCACTTTCATTAAAGGTACAAAGAATTTACCTCTACTACCTATGTCGGGATGCCAAGTCAATGAACTTCTTCGGTCGGTGGTAATTTCTTATCATCTTCAGCTTTAATACCTTTTTCGTAAATAGATCTTTTGGCTTCTTGCATATCTTCAAGACTGAGGAATAGAATACCTCTCTTCTTTTGAATAGGTATGGCAGTTGCTGAAGAAGTGTCCAATTATCAACATTTTGTAATATATTGTCAAATAATTCTTCAGCTTGTTCAACCGTTCTTTCCTTGAAAACACAACGAGCACAACTATCTAGGTAGTCCCTAGAAGCATTAGTTAGTCCATTATAAAAGATATCAAGTATTTCATTTTTCTTAAGAGGATGACCAAGCAAAGGTCTTAGAAGATGGAGAAGCCCCCCCAAGCTTGAGGGAGATTCTCTTATACAATTTGCACAAAGTTAAATATTTCGTGTAAAGAAGCTTGTTTCTTATTAGCATGTAAATATTTTCTAGAGAAGTGACCAAGGATATCCTCGAGACAAAGAACACAACCAGGAGCCAAAGAAAGGAACCATTATTTAGCCTCACCTTTTAGCGAGAAAGGAAAAAAAAGCTTAAGGATATAACAGTAACACATCTTGTCCTCACGAGTAGATAAAGTAGCAATATCATTCAATTTAGTGAGGTGTCCAACAACAATTTCAGTTTCATAACCATGGAAAGGATCAAATTCTACTATAGGGATTAACTTAGGGTCTATGGAGAATTCATAATCCTTAACAGTAACAAATATAGGAGAGTTAGCAAATTTAGGATCATATTTCCTTTTCTCCATCATAGTTTTTTCTTTCAGTTTGCATAGTAGTTTCCTAAAGTCATCTCTAATTTCACAAGCAAGAAAATACCTAGCTACTTTTCCATCCATAACACAACCCTCAGGTACGTAAGACAATTCATATCTATTGGGAGAGCAAGGTGTAATAGGTGATTCAAAATCTTCATCAATTTCAGCATTTCCAAGTTCCTTAGCTTTAGCACCATGAGATCAAATAATTCATTCAGTGGCACCGTTTGAATTTGTCAAATATAGCATTAGTATCATCATTAATTTTAGAAGTAACATCATCAAGTTCATGTGATATGTCAGAACAAGCATTAGTTGGTGGTGTAATAAGTTGATTAAATACAATAGGTGAATCAAAAGCATAGCTAGATGGCAGTTCCTTACCTCCTCTCGTGCAAGATGGGACAACCTTGGTTCGATTATCTTTCATATTCTTCATAGTAGAAATTGGATACCCTCGAGTTAACACAATAAGCATAGCTATACTCCCCGACAGCGGTGCTAGAAAAAGGTCTTGATAACCCACAAGGTAGGGGATCACAACAGTCTTCATGGGTAGTATTTCATCCTAATTTATTGATTGGACACAAGGGGAGCCAAAGAATATTTATCGGCCTTAGCAGTTGAGTTTTCAATTCAACCACACCTGGTATATCTCTATGTAGCAAAGATTTAGTAGCATGACAAGTAATAGTAGAATCAGTTACAATGATAGCAATAATTTCGAAGCAGTTGTGACAGTAGCAGTAGCAATAGTAACTTAGCAAGATTTAGTATATGAAAGCATAGGAACATGGATCGGAGATGGATAGATATGGATGAAATTCATCATGCAACAGTTACACACTAGAGTGATGCACAACTAGCTCCAATTCATCAATATAATGTAGGCATGTATTACGTATATAGTCATTCGTGCTTGCGATAAGAACTTGCATGTCATCTTTTGTCCTACCCTCCCATGGTAGCGGGGTCCTAATGGAAACTAAGGGATATTAATGCCTACTTTTAATAGAGAACCAGAACAAAGCATTAACACATGGTGAATACATGAACTCCTCATACTACGACAATCACCGAAAAGAATCCCAATTATTGTCACCTAGGGGTATGCGGATCGTAACACGTAATAGATGCATACACTACAAGAAATATATCAACTAACGACCTTCAATATTTGTCACCGAATGGTCATTGATTTCTGATGACCCACAAGTATAGGCGATCTATCGTAGTCCTTTTGATAGGTAAGAGTTTCGAACCCAACGAGGAGCAGAAGGCTCTGATAAACGGATTTCAGCAAGGTAATAACTGCAAGCACTGAAAGTAGCGCTAACAAGTGATTGTGTAGCGAGGTGAAACGTAACGAGCAAAGAGTAAAAAGTAACAAGTAGTAACAACGGTGCAGCAAGTGTCCCAATCCCTTTTGTAGCAAGGGACAAGCCTGAACAAAGTCTTATAGGAGGAAAAACGCTCTCGAGGACACACGGGAATTTCTGTCATGCTAGTTTCATCATGTTCATATGATTCGCGTTCGTTACTTTGATAGTTTGATATGTCGGTGGACCGACACTTGGGTACTGCCCTTACTTGTACAAGCATCCCACTTATGATTAACCTATCTCGCAAGCATCCACAACTACAAAAGAAGAATTAAGACAAAGTCTAACCATAGCATTAAACTAGTGGATCCAAATCAGCCCCTCACGAAGCAACGCATAGACTGGGGTTTAAGCTTCTGTCACTCCAGCAACCCATCATCTACTTACTACTTCCCAATGCCTTCCTCTAGGCCCAAGTATGGTGAAGTGTTATGTAGTCAACGTTCACATAACACCACTAGAGGAAAAGACAACATACAACATATCAAAATACCGAATGAATATCAAATTCACATCACGATTATTAACATGACTTATCCCATGTTCTCAGGAACAAAAGTAACTACTCACAAAACATAATCATAATCATGATCAGAGGTGTAATGAATAGCATCAAGGATCTAAACATAAACTCTTCCACCAAGTAATCCAACTAGCATCAACTACAAAGAGTAATCAACACTACTAGTAACCTTACAAGTACCAATCGGAGTCGCGAGACGAAGATTGGTTACAAGAGATGAACTAGGGATTGGAGAGGAGATGGTGCTGATGAAGATGTTGATGAATATGCCTCCCCTCCAACGAGAGGTGTGTTGGTGATGACGATGGCGACGATTTCCCCCTCCGAGAGGGAAGTTTCCCTGACAGGATCGTCCTGTCGGAGCTCTAGATTGGATCTGCTCAAGTTCCGCCTCGTGGCGCCGGCGAAACCACGAAAAAGCTCCCGTCTGATTTTTTTCCAGACCAAAACCGTTCATATAGCAAAAGAGGGGGGCTAGTGGGCCGTCAGGGAGCCCACAACCCCCACTCCACCACCAGGGGGTGGTGGTGATGGAAGGGCTTGTGGCGCCCTGGCAGCCACCCTTCGGTACTTCTTTCATCCAGTATTTTTTATATAATACCAAAAAAATCCACGTAACTTTTCAGGGCATTTGGAGATGTGCTGGATAGTGGACTAAGAATTGCTCCTTTTCCAGTCCAGAATTCTAGCTGCCTGAATTCTCCCTCTTCAAATAAAACTTGCAAAATAAGAGAGAAAAGGCATAAATATGGTACCACAAGTAATATAACAGCCCAAAAAGCAATAAATATCAACATGAAAGCATGATGCAAAATGGACGTATCGGTGTCACAAGCTCATCTCTTGCATTTACCTTTTTTGCAAGTTGCCTCTCGTTTTCCTCTCCCCCACTTCACATTTGTCGTTTTCATTTTCCTTTCTCCCTTGCCGTTTTCATTTGCCCTTTTTGCCTTTCTCCCTTGCCATTTTCTTTTGCCTTTTTGCCGTTCTCTTTTTCCCGTTTCACTCGCTTAGTTCCTGCTCGTTTGTGTGTGGGATAGTCCATCAATGGCTAGCCCCACAACTCCAAACGAGACCCTTGAGAACGAAGCTCTCAATTTCAAGCAGAATGAGGAAGAAATTTTAAAGGACGCTTGGTACAGGATTTGCAATGCTCAAAGTAGATCTACTCGTAAGCAATCCACTACCGTTCTTCTTTGCAATTTTTATGTTGGAACCTCTCCTTGGAATAGGTATATTCTTCATACCATCGTAGGCGGGAATTTTTTGGGGAGCCATACTGTTGACTCCTATGGAACTATCATGAATTTGGTAGGCTCACCCCCGCTCATGGTTAATGGAACTACCTTGACCTTGTAACACGTGATGCAAAGGCTTGACGCTATTGAAAACAAAATTGCCACAATTGTACTTATTGAGGGTTTGGATAAAAAGATGCACAATCAAATTACTCAGTACGGATCTAAAGTGGGAATGGTTTTGAAAATTTTAAGGGAGAAGGAACCTATAGTTAATGATTCCTCTAGAATTGGCAAACTAGAAGATGACATAACCAACTTTGGTTCCGCTTTTGCCGCTGTGCAAAATACTCCAAATCTCACTCTCAAAAAGACTGTCAAGTCTGTTTTTGTTCCTAAAGCTAGTGGTGAGTCATCCAATAAAGACGAAGAGGTTAAGATGATAACTGATCACACTACTTATGGTTTGAGCACGAAAGATGACTATACGTGATTCCATCACCTTTTGCCTAGCTAAGGGCGTTAAACAATAGCGTTTGTTGGGAGGCAACCCAACGAATCTATCCTTTTTCTTTCTGTTTTGTGTTTTTCAAACTTTCATAATTCTGTTATGATTGTGTTTTCAGCAAGGTATTCTCTGCAAGCACTGAAATTATCGGTAACAAGTAATTGTGTGGTGAGATGATTCGTAGCAAGTAGCAAGTAAAAAAAGTAACAACGGTGCAGCAAAGTGGCCCAATCCCTTTTGTAGCAAGGGACAAGCCTGGACAAACTCTTATAGGAGGTAAAACGCTCCCAAGGACACACGGGACTTTCTGTCAAGCTAGTTTTCATCATGTTCATCTGATTCGTGTTCGTTACTTTGATAGTTTGATATGTGGGTGGTCCGGTGCTTGGGTACTGCCCTTACTTAGACAAGCATCCCACTTATAATTAACCCCTGTCTCAAGCATCCGCAACTACGAAAGAAGAATTAAGACAAAGTCTAACCATAGCATTAAACTAGTGGATCCAAATCAGCCCCTTGCGAAGCAACACATAAACTAGGGTTTAAGCTTCTGTCACTCTAGCAACGCATCATCTACTTACTACTTCCCAATGCCTTCCTCTAGGCCCAAATAATGGTGAAGTGTTATGTAGTCGACATTCACATAACACCACTAGAGAAAAAACAACATACAACACATCAAATTATCGAACGAATACCAAATTCACATGACTACTTATAGCAAGACTTATCCCATGTCCTCAGGAACAAAAGTAACTACTCACAAAGCATAATCATATTCCTGACCAGAGAGGTAGTGAGTAGCATCAAAGATCTGAACATATAATCTTCCACCAAGTAATCCAACTAGCATCAACTACAAAGAGTAATTAACACTACTAGCAACCTTACAAGTACCAATCGGAGTCGCGACACGGAGATTGGTTACAAGAGATGAACTAGGGTTTGGAGATGAGATGGTGCTGATGAAGATGTAGATGGTGACGAGTCCCCTCCGATGAGAGGAGTGTTGATGATGACGATAGCGACAATTTCCCCCTCCGGGAGGGAATTTTCCCCGGCAGGATCGTCCTGCCAGAGCTCTAGATTGGTTCTGCTCAAGTTCCACCTCGTGGCGGCGGCGAATCCTCCGAAAAGCCTCCTCTTGATTTTTTCCAGACCGAAACCCTTCTTGTAGCAAAAGGGAGGAGCCAGAGGGCCAAATAGGAGCCCACAAGCCCCCTAGGCGCGGCCAGGGGGGCCCGCGCCTAGCAGGCTTGTGGCCTCCTGCTGGCGCCCCTGTGGTACTTCTCCGACCCAGTATTTTTTATAAATCCCAAAAAAATCCACGTTGATTTTCACGACTTTTGGAGTTGCGCAAAATAGGCATCTCAAACTTGCTCCTTTTTCAGGACAGAATTCCAGCTACCGGCATTCTCCCTCTTCATGTAAACCTTGCAAAATAAGAGAGAAAAGGCATAAGTATTGTACCATGAAGTGTAATAACAGCCCAAAAAGCGATAAATATCAACATGAAAGCATGATGCAAAATGGACGTATCAACTCCCCCAAGCTTAGACCTCGCTTGTCCTCAAGCGAAAGCCGAGATCAATAAATATGCCCACATGTTTAGAGAGAGAGGTGTCGACAAAACAAGATACGAACATGCAGGCATCATGATCATGATCAGAATAGTAATACCATCATATCATCTCTTATGCTAAAGTGACAATTCCTTCACAAAGTAAAGCATGGATCAAGAACCTTACCGAGAATTAAAAACCAATAGCCTTTAGTCATAGAAACAATGGCAATTTATCACAACATCGGAAAGAGTCAAATAAGAGCTTGTAAAGCAAATCCACATACTCAATCAAAGTTTTAGTTGGACATAGAGAAAGATAGGGGCTTATTGTTTCGCCTTCCAACCATTTACCTCAAGGATAATGTCAACAATAATAATTCATGAATACTTACTTCCAAGTTGACATATGAATATAGATCTTTCCCTAGCATATGACGTTAGCCAAGATAAAGGCGAAATAAGGAATTGGTGAAGATCACCATGACTCTTTCAAGGGAAAAAAGTAAAGGTACAAGATAGGCCCTTCGCAGAGGGAAGCAGAGGTTGTCATGCGCTTTTGAGGTTTGGATGTGTGTCCTCTTAGTGTGGAGGAATGTCACTTTATATTGCCTCCTGTGATAAAGAATTTTATTATGCAGTCCATCGCTTTTATGTCTTCCTCATCACAGGTTCGTACAAAGCTTATTTTCCACACACTAATAGATCATACATATTAGGGAGCAATTTTTATTGCTTGCACCAATGACAACTTAGTTGAGCGATCTTATTCAATCCATAGGTAGGTATGGTGGACTCTCATGGCAAAACTGGGTTGAAGGTTTATGGATGCACAAGTAGTGTCTCTACTTGGTGCGGGAGTTTTGGCTAGTATGAGGTGGAAGCAATCATCACATGCTAAGGGATATCTAGTTATATAACATTGTTCAGAACCAAGCAAACACAATTCATTATGTTGTCTTCCTTGTCCAACATCTACTTCTAAGCATGCAATAGTTTAGTGAGTGTTCACAATCATGGATGGTGTCAAAGATGATATATTTATATGTGAACCTCTCCTTCTTTATCACTTCCTATTAATTGCAACAATGACCAAGGTCTACGTTTGTCTACCCTCAACAAGTTTCAATCATCATTCTTTTTATATGTGAAGCCATCACTTCCCATAAGATCATTACATGATCTTTCATGCTTTTGTTCTTTTCTCATTCTCTTGATCATGGCATGAGGCAAGTACCTTAACTAAGACACTCTTTATTATATGGCTCACGAGATCGAATACATCGGGGGTGACACAAAGCAAAACTCAAGCCTAAAACACTAAGACCTTTATTCTACTAGAGAAAGAGAAAAATGAAAAGGAACAAACTAAAACAAAGTTAAAGGCAAAAGATGTGATGGTGAGACGATACCGGGGCAACTCCCCCAAGCTTGGCACAAGCCAAGGGGATTGCCCATAACCATGCTTAGTTGTCTTCCTTTGGAGGTGATGGTGGTGGAGTTGTTGCAACATGGGTTTGATCCTCCGTCTTCCAAGGCACAGGTGCTCCATCATGGAAAGATGAACGAGTCTCCGGAATCCTCAATCTGCAGCCAACCGTATTGATTTAAATCTATACTCATACTCACAGTTTTGGTTCTGCAGGTCATTGATCTGGGCTTGGAGGTGATCAATTCTGTCATAGAGATTGGAGAGGCGCTTCCCGATGTCATTGGCATCGATCTTGTGCTTGTTGGTGAACTCCGTGATCATCATGTGGTTGGCGTTGAGTCCACGCTCCACCATCCCTTGGCACTTAAAGATTTGTTGCTCCATTGCTTCGAGCCTCGCCTCCATGCTTCCGGTCTTCTTGGGCCCCTCAACATCACGGATGTGCAACATCCCCTCACGCATCTCGATAGATTGAGGGTGTTGCGGCACTCCTGCGAGGTAGGGATTGATGACCTTCTTGAAGATCTTGTCTTTCAGAGCTTTTGGGGACGTCATAGCGATCTAGATCTGCAGCAGAAACAGGCTCGAAACGAAAACAGAGGAAATCTGCGTGATACAAGGGTCAGACCTTACGGGATAATATATAATGATTTTTTTTCCGACCAGAAGGAGTACCCCGCAAGAAAACGGAGTCCGGGAGGCACACGAGGTGGCCACAAGCCCCCAGGCGCGGCCAAGGGGTGGCCCGCGCCTGGCAGGCTTGTCGCCTCCTCGTGCGCTTTCCGGACTACTTCAAATTTTTCTATTTTTTCAAAAATTCCAAAACAGAGAAAAATTCCTACTGGAAAAGTTTTGGAGTCTGTTTACTTACCGAATCACATACCTCTTCATTTTCGGAGTCTGAAAGAGGCTGATAAATATCCCTTAGGTACTCCTCCGGAGTTTGGTATTGATAATATTGCTTTCAACATTTATGGGAGTACGTGAGATATAATGCTTGATTCTCTGCCCGTTTACCACTATTGTTCAATTAGCTTCCGTGTTGTTGATCTTGATAGCACTGAAATGATATACTTCCTCAACAATGTAAGGACCTTCCCATTTAGAGAGAAGCTTGCCTGTAAAAAATCTTAAACGAGAATTATATGGCAAGACATAATCACCTACATTGAACTCACGCTTTTGTATCCTTTTATCATGCCACCTCTTAACCTTTTCTTTGAACAACTTGGCATTTTCATATGCCCGAGTTCTCCATTCATCAAGTGAGCTAATATCAAATAACCTCTTCTCACCAGCAAGTATGAAATCAAAGTTGAGCTCTTTGATTGCCCAATAAGCTTTATGCTCTAGCTCAAGAGGTAAATGACATGCTTTACCGTACACCATTTTGTACGGAGACATGCCCATGGGATTCTTATAGGCAGTTCTATAAGCCCAGAGTGCATCATCGAGCTTCTTAGACCAATTCTTTCTAGACCTGTTGACAGTCTTTTGCAGAATTAGTTTAATCTCTCTATTGCTTAGCTCTACTTGACCACTCGACTGAGTGTGATAGGGGGACGCAATTCTATGGTTGACAGCGTACTTAGCAAGCGTTTTACAGAAAGCACCATGAATGAAATGTGAACCACCGTCGGTCATCATATATCTAGGGACTCCAAATCTAGGGAAAATAACTTCTTTAAGCATCCTGATAGAAGTGTTGTGATCAGCACTACTGGTTTGGATAGCTTCTACCCACTTAGTGACGTAATCAACAACAACTAAGATATGAGTATAGTGCTGCGGCAACAAAAGTCCTTCCCTGGCGCTTAGGAATTCTTCTTGTTACTTCTCTGGTTTGCGTCGGTTTTTCCCTTGAAGAGGAAAGGGTAATACAGCACAGGAGCAGTAAGTATTTCCCTCAGTTTGAGAACCACAGTATCAATCCAGAAGGAGGGCCTCGTCAAGTCCAAAGTACCTGCACAAACACAAACAAGCTTGCACCCAACGCTTCAAAGGGGTTGTCAATCCCTTCAAGATTGTTTGCAAAGTGAGATCTGAAGGCGGAAAGTGCAACGAAGTAAAAAGTGTAAGGCTGAGAATATGGTGTGGAGTAGACCCTAGGGGCCATAGTGTTCACTAGAGGCTTCTCTCATAATAGAAAATATCATGGTGGGTGAACAAATGACTGTCGAGCAATTGATAGAACCGCGCAAAGTCATGACGATATCTAAGGCAATGATCTAGCTTATAGGCATCACGTCCGAGACAAGTAGATCGATACTTTCCGCATCTACTACTATTACTCCACACATCGACCGCTATCCAGCATGCATCTACTGTATTGAGTTCATGACGAACAGAGTAGCGCTTTAAGCAAGATGACATGATGTAGAGGGATAATCTCAAACCAATGATGAAAACCCCATCTTTTTACCCTTGATGGCAACAACACGATGCGTGCCACGCTACCCCTTCTCTCACTGGGTGAGGTCACCACACGGTATGAACCCAAAACCAAGCACTTCTCCCATTGCAAGAATCATAGATCTAGTTGGCCAGACAAAACCCACAACTCGAAGAGAATTACAAGGATATGAAATCATGCATAAGAGAGATTAGAAGAAACTCAAATAAGATTCATAGGTAATCTGATCATAAATCCACAATTCATCGGATCTCGACAAACACACCGCAAAAGAAGATTACATCGGATAGATCTTCATGAAGATCATGGAGAACTTTGTATTGAAGATCCAAGAGAGAGAAGAAGCCATCTAGTTACTAGCTATGGACCCGTAGGTCTATGGTGAACTACTCACGCATCATCGGAGAGGTCATGGTGTTGATGAAGAAGCCCTCCGTATTCGAATCCCCCTTCGGCAGGGCACCAGGACGTGCCCCAGGTGGGATCTTGCAGAGACAGAAGCTTGCGGCGGCGAAAAAGTAATTGCAATCGTCTCTTGATTTTTTTGGGAATATTTGGGAATATATAGGCGCAAGATCTAGGTAAGGGGACCTCCAGGGGGCCCACAAGCCTGGGTGGCGTGGCCCCCCTGGCCATGGGGTGGGGGCTTGTGGGGCCCCTCGGGCTCTTCTGACTTGGCTCCCAAGTTCTCCGATCTTCTTCCGTTCCAAAAAAAATCTTTTCGGGGATTTTCTTCTGTTTGGACTCTGTTTCAAAATCTCCTCTGAAAGGGGTAAAAAACATGGAAAAACAGGAACTGGCACTTGGCACTGAGTTAATAAGTTAGTCCCAAAAAATAAATAAAAGGCATGCAAAACATCCAAAGTTTGACAAGATAATAGCATGAACCCATCAAAAATTATAGATACGTTGGAGACGTATCAAGCATCCTCAAGCTTAACTCCTGCTCGTCCTCGAGTAGGGAAGTGATAAAGAATGAAATTTTGATGTGGAATGCTACCTAGCATATTTGTCCTTTGCAACTTCTTTCACGTGGCATGAATGTACAGATCCATAAGATTCAAAACAATAGTTTGCTATTGACATGAAACCAGTAATACCTCAAGCAAACTAGCAAGGTAATCATGAACTTTCAAAATAACAAGGCCAAAGAAAGTTATCCCTACAAAATCATATAGTCTGGCTATGCTCCATCATCCTCACACAACTAATGTAAATCATGCACAAGCCCGGAATTGGCCAAGTAATTGTTTTCGCACTCTTACTTTCTCAAACTTTTTATAACTATCACGCAATACATGAGCGCGAGCCATGGATATAGCACTATAGATGGAATAGAGTGTGGTGGTGGTTGTGAGACAAAAAGGAGGAGATGGTCACACTAACTCGGCGTATAAATAGGCTATCGAGATGCCCATTAATAGATATCAATGTGAATGAGTAGGGATTGCCATACAAGAGATGCACTAGAGCTATAAGTATTTGAAAGCTCAAGAGGAAAACTAGTGGGTGTGCATCCAACTTGCTTGCTCACTAACACCTAGGACAATTTTGAGGAAGCCCATCATTGCAATATACAAGCCAAGTTATAAAACAAAGATTCCCACTAGCATATGGTAGTGAAAAAGCAAGAAGCTCTCAATCATGAAGAACATGGTGCTAACATGAAGCACAAGTGTGGAAAAATATAGTAGCACTGTCCCTTCTCTCTTTTTCTCTCATTTTTTATTTGGGCTCTTCGGCCTCTTTTTTTGTTTTTTGTTTTGTTTTTGGGCTCTTTGGCCTCTTTTTTTTATTTCCTGACATGGGACAGTGCTCTAATAATGATGATCATCTCACTTTTATTTACTCACAGATCAAAGATCACAATGATGATGACTCCATAGGAAATGCCTCCGGCAGTGTACCGGGATGTGCAAAGATCTAGTATGATCATGCAATGGCAATATGAGAGTGACGACACAAGTCATGAGACGGAACGGTAGGAGTTGCATGGCAATATATCTCAGAATGGCTATGAAAATGCCATAGTAGGTAGGTATGGTGGCTGTTTTGAGGAAGGAATTTGGTGGGTTTGTGCACCGGCGAGAATTGCGCGGCACTAGAGAGGCTAGCAATGGTGGAAGGTGAAAGTGCATCTATACCATCGGCTCACATTAGTCATAAAGAACTCACATACTTATTGCGAAAGTTTTTATTAGTAATCGAAACAAAGTGCTAAACGCATACTCCAAGGGGAAGGGTTGGTAGGTATAAACCATCGCGCGATCCCGACCTCAACACAAAGGATGACAATCAATAGATCAATTATGCTCCGACTTCCTAACATAGCGGTTCACCATACGTGCATGCTACGGGAATCACTAACTCCAACACAAGTATTTCTAGATTCACAACACCCTACTAACATAACTCCCAATATTACCGAATTCATGTCTCAAAACTAATTGAGAGGAATCGAAACTTCTCTTTCTACTCAATGCACATGAAGATGGAGGTTTTTGCATCATCTTTGGATACCTAGCACATCTGGGACTACTTTCATAGCATAAGCCAACTACCAAATCACGCACCGCCGTGCTCTAAAGATATAAGTGAAGCACAAGAGCAAAAAGTATCTAGCTCAAAAGATATAAGTGAAGCACTATGAGCATTCTAGCAAAATCACGATGAGTGCATGTCTCTCTCTCTCAAAAAGGTGTTCAGCAAGGATGATTTTGACACAACGAAAAGAAAATACTCCTAAGATACAAGACGCTCCAAGCAAAACACATATCATGTGGTGAATAAAATATAGCTCCAAGTAATGTTACCGATGGATTGAAGACGAAAGAGAGGATACCTTACCGAGGCATCCCCAAGCTTAGGCTTTTTGGTGTCTTTGATTTTGGCTTGGGATGCCTTAGGAATCCCCAAGATTGAGCTCTTTCCACTCCTTATCTCTTTGTCCATGAGAACATCACCCAAAACTTGAAAACTTCACAACACAAAACTTAAACAGAAACTTGTGATAACATTAGTACAAGAAAACAAACTACCACTTCTTTTGGTACTGTAGCAAACTTGAATTCCATCTATATTGATGATGGGTTACTGTATTCTCACTTTTCCATGGCTAGTACCCCCCGATACTAACCATAGTCTCATCAAAACAAACAACCAACTCAACAAAAACAGAATCTGTCAAAAACAGACCAGTGTGTAGCAATCTGTATACTTTGTATACTTCTGGTACCTCAATAAATCTGAACAATTACGACGGCCTGGGGAAAATGCATATCAATCAGAAGCAAAAAGAATCAACTCAAAAGCTCTTTCTGAATAAAAATGAAAAATCATCTCGTGAGCAAAAAGTTTCTGTCTTTTTCCAGCAGGATCAAACAACCATTACCAAGACTAGTCATAAAGGTTTTGCTTGGCTCAAACACAAAAATAAACACAAAAAACACAATCGAAACAGAATTATGAAAGTGTGGACGCAAAAAAACAGAAAGAAAAAGATAAATTCATTGGGTGCCTCCCAACAAGCGCTATTGTTTAACACCCTTAGCTAGGCATAGAAGCGATAGAATCACGTATCGTCGTATTTGGTGCTCAAACCATAAGTGGCCCTCATCATGGATTCATAAGGCAATCTTATTTTCTTTCTAGTAAAGTGTTCCATGCCCTTCCTTAAAGGAATTTGAAATCTAATATTCCCTTCCTTCACATCGATGATAGCACCAATAGTCCTTAGGAAAGGTCTACCAAGAATAATAGGGCATGTAGGATTGCAATCAATGTCAAGCACAATGAAATCCACGGGCACGTAGTTCCTATTTGCAATAATAAGAACATCATTGATCCTTCACATGGGTTTCTTGATAGTAGAATCAACAAGATGCAAATTAAGAGAACACTCTTCAATCTCATTAAAACCCAGAACACCACGTAAAGACTTTGGAATCGCAGAAACACTAGCACCCAAATCATACAAAGCATTGCACTCATAGTTTCTTATTTTGATTTTGATGGTAGGTTCCCACTCATCATGAAGCTTTCTAGGGATAGAGACTTCCAATTCAAGTTTCTCTTCAAGAGCTTTTATCATAGCTTCGACGATATGAACGGTAAAGGCTTTGTTTTGGCTATAAGCGTGTGGAGAGTTCAACATGGATTGCATCAAAGAAATGCATTCAATCAAGGAGCAACTATCATAATTGAATTCCTTGAAATCCACGGTAGTAATTTCATTACTACTCAAAGTTGTAACGTCTTCTACTCCACTTTTAATGCTTTTAGCATCAAGATAGATGGACTCCGAATCCTTGGGGCACTTTTCAACCAAAGTGGATTCATATCCAGCCCCATAATCATTAGGTTTGACACAAGAAAACAAACATTCAATGGGAGTCACACCAATAACTTTAAGATCTTTGTGATTCTCATCAAGAGAACAAGCCTTTTTAAGCCATTCATGTTTAGCACGAATTTGGGCGGTTGTTTCTTGGCTCTCAATCATGGAAACACGCATAGCTTTCAAAGTTTCAACCATGTTGATTTTGGTAGGAGCACATCTAACTTTCAAAGCATCAACATCACAAGAAATCCTATCAACGCTCTTAGCCAAAGCATCAACATCACAAGAAATCCTATCATGTTTTTCCTCTATGGACGCATTGAAAATATTTTGAGAGTTGATGAACTCTTTGATATTACCCTCTAGATCAGAGGGTAATCTATTGTAATTTCCATGAGTATTGTTGTAGGAGTTGCCAAAGTTATTAGAGGAGTTACTAGGAAAAGGCCTAGGAACATAGTTTCCTCTAAAAGCATTATTGTTGCCAAATTTATTCCTACCAACAAAATTAACGTCCAAGCTAGCGTTGCTACTCTCAATCAAAGAAGACAACGTCATATCATTAGAATCCAAAGGAGCACTTCTACTAGCAACCAAATTCATTAACTCATCCATCTTAGCACTCAACAAGTAAATTTCCTCTATAGCGTGTACCTTCTTACTAGTAGGTGACCTTTCAGCGTGCCATTGAGATTAGTTAGTCATGATGTTGTCTAAGAGCTTTGTGGCTTCTCCTAACGTGATTTCCATGAACGTTCCACCTGAGGCGGAGTCCAAGATATTTCTAGAAGCGAAATTCAAGCCAGCGTAAAAGATTTGAATAATCATCCAAAGGCTCAAGCCATGAGCGGGACAATTTCTAATCATTAATTGCATTCTCTCCCAAGCTTGTGCAACATGTTCATGATCAAGTTGCTTGAAATTCATGATATCATTACGGAGAGAGGTGTTCTTAGCCGACAGAAAATACTTGGATATATAAGCATTTTTGCACTTATCCCAAGAATCGATACTATTTTTGGGCAAAGAAGAAAACCAAGTTTTTGCGCGATCTCGCAACGAGAAAGGAAAAAAGCTTCAATTTAATCACGTCATTATCCACATCTTTTTTCTTTTGCATATCGCAAAGCTCAATGAAGGTATTGAGATGGGATGCAACATCTTCACTAGGAAGGCCAGAGAATTGCTCTTTCATAACAAGATTCAGCAAAGCGGCATTGATTTCGTATGACTCCGCACTAGTGGCGGGAGCAATCGGAGTACTAATAAAATCATTATTATTAGTATTCGAGAAGTCACAAAGTTTGGTGTTTTCATTCATGGTGACTTCAGCAAGCAAGCAAGCACACAAGCAAACAAACGGGCGAGAAAAAGGGCAAACGAAAAGGCGAACAAAAAAGGCAAATTGGTGAAGTGGGGGAGAGAAAAACGGAAGGCAAGTGGCAAACAAAGTAAATGCAAGAGATGAGTTTGCGACACCTACTTGGATGAGTTCTTGACTTGATCTTCCTCCCCGACAACGGCGCAAGAAATTCTTCTGCTGCGGCAACAAAAGTCCTTCCCTGGCTCTTAGGAATTCTTCTTGTTACTTCTCTGGTTTGCGTCGGTTTTTCCCTTGAAGAGGTAAGGGTGATGCAGCACAGGAGCAGTAAGTATTTCCCTCAGTTTGAGAAGCAAGGTATTGATCCAGAAGGAGGGCCTCATCAAGTCCAAATTACCTGCGCAAACACAAACAAGCTTGCACCCAACGCTTCAAAGGGGTTGTCAATCCCTTCAAGATTGTTTGGAAAGTGAGATATGAAGGCGGAAAGTGCAACAAAGTAAAAAGTGTAAGGCTGAAAATATGGTGTGGAGTAGACCGTGGGGGCCATAGTGTTCACTAGAGGCTTCTATCATAATAGCAAATATCACGGTGGGTGAACAACTTACTGTCGAGCAATTGATAGAACCGCGCAAAGTCATGACGATATCTAAGGGAATGATCTAGCATATAGGCATCACGTCCGAGACAAGTAGACCGATACTTTCTGCATCTACTACTATTACTCCACACATCGACCGCTATCCAGCATGGATCTAGTGTATTGAGTTCATGACGAACAGAGTAACACTTTAAGCAAGATGACATGATGTAGAGGGATAATCTCAAACCAATGATGAAAACCCCATCTTTTTACCCTTGATGGAAACAACACGATGCGTGCCTGGCTACCTCTTCTGTCATCGGGTGAGGTCACCGCACGGTATGAACCCAAAACCAAGCACTTCTCCCATTGCAAGAATCATAGATCTAGTTGGCCATACAAAACCCACAACTCGAAGAGAATTACAAGGATATGAAATCATGCATAAGAGAGATCAGAAGAAACTCAAATAAGATTCATAGATAATCTGATCATAAATCCACAATTGATCGGATCTCGACAAACACACCTCAAAAGAAGATTACATCGGATAGATCTCCATGAAGATCATGGAGAACTTTGTATTGAAGATCCAAGAGAGAGAAGAAGCCATCTAGTTACTATCTATGGACCCATAGGTCTATGGTGAACTCCTCACGCATCATCGGAGAGGTCATGGTGTTGGTGAAGAAGCCCTCCGTATCCGAATCCCCCTCTGACAGAGAACCATGACATGCCTCAGATGGGATCTTGCGGAGACAGAAGCTTGCGGCGGCGGAAAAGTAATTGCGATCGTCTCTTGATTTTTTTGGGCATATTTGGGAATATATAGGCGCAAGATCTAGGTTAGGGGACCTCCAGGGGGCCCATAAGCCTATATGGCGCGGCCCCCCTGGCCGCGGGGTGGGGGCTTATGGGGCCCCTGGGTCTCTTTGTTGGGTAACGTAGCAAAAATTCAAAAAGTTTCCTACGCATATTCAGATCTTCCTATGGAGAGACCAGCAATGAGAGAGGGGTGAGTGCATCTTCATACCTTTGAAAATCGCTACACGGAAACGTTACTAGAACTTGGTTGATGGAGTCGTACTTGTGGCGATTCACATCGGCGTGTGATTCCGATCTAGTGCCGAACTACAGCACCACCGCGTTCAACACACGTGCAGCCCGGTGACGTCTCCCGCACCTTGATCCAGCAAGGAGGAGGGAGAGGTTGGGGAAGATCTCCAGCAGCATGACGGCGTGGTGTCTATGGAGAGACGAGGTCTCCCGGCAGGGCTTCGCCAAGCAGCGGTAGAGAGGAGGAGAAAGAAGAGCAGAGCTGCGCCGAGGGAGAGGGAAAACCATGTCCTCAAAAGCCCAAAAGTGCCCACTATATATAGGAGGAGGGGACGGGGGGTGCCACCCCTAGGGTTCCCACCCTAGGTGGTGCGGAAGCCCCCCCAGATGGGAGGTGCAGCGGCCAGGGCAAGGGGAAGGGGTGGCGCACCCCTAGGTGGGCCTTAGGCCCACCTGCGCCTAGGGTTTCCCCAACTCTCCACCTCCTGTGCCTTGGGCTGAGTGTGGGGGCGCACCAGCCCACCTAGGGGCTGGTTCCCTCCCGCACTTGGCCCATCTAGCCTCCCGGGGTCGTTGCCCCCTTCCGGTGGACCCCCGGGGCCACCTCCGGTGGTCCCGGTACGTTACGGGTGACGCCCGAAACACTTCCGGTGTCCGAAACTCCGTTCTACATATCAATCTTTACCTCCGGACCATTCCAGAGCTCCTCGTGACGTCCGGGATTTCATCCGGGACTCCGAACGACTTTCGATAACCTTGTATAACAATTCCCTATAACCCTAGCGTCATCGAACCTTAATTGTGTAGACCCTACGGGTTCGGGAGGCACGCAGACATGACCGAGACACCTCTCCGGCCAATAACCATCAGCAGGGTCTGGATACCCATGGTGGCTCCCACTTGCTCCATGATGATCTCATCGGATGAACCACGATTTCAAGGATTCAATTAATCCAGTATACAATTCCCTTTGTCTGGCGGTATAGAACTTGCCCGAGATTCGATCATCGGTATACCTATACCTTGTTCAATCTCGTTACTGGTAAGTCTCTTTACTCGTTCCGTAGCACGTCATCGTGTGACTAACTCCTTAGTCACATTGAGCTCATGATGATGTTCTACCGAGTGGGCCCAGAGATACCTCTCCGTCACGCGGAGTGACAAATCCCGATCTCGATTCGTACCAACCCAACACACACTTTCAGAGGTACCCGTAGTGAACCTTTATAGTCACCCAGTTACGTTGTGACGTTTGATACACCCAAAGCACTCCTACGGTATCCGGGAGTTGCACAATCTCACGGTCGAGGGAAAAGACACTTGACATTAGAAAAGCTTTAGCATACGAACAATATGATCTAGTGCTACGCTTAGGATTGGGTCTTGTCCATCACATCATTCTCCCAATGATGTGATCCCGTTATCAATGACATCTAATGTCCATGACCAGGAAACCATGATCATCTATTGACTAATGAGCTAGCCGACTAGAGGCTTGCTAGGGACACATTGTGATCTATTTATTCACACATGTATTACTCTTTCCTGTTAATACAATTATAGCATGAACAATAGCCGATTATCATGAACAAGGAAATATGATAATAACCATTTTATTATTGCCTCTAGAGCATATTTCCAATAGTCTCCCACTTGCACTAGAGTCAATAATCTAGTTACATTGTGATGTATCGAACACCCATAGCATTATGGTGTTGATCATGTTTTGCTCGTGGAAGAGGTTTAGTCAACGGGTCTGCAACATTCAGATCCGTATGTAGTTTACAAATCTCTATTACTCCACTCTGGACATGGTCGTGGATGGGGTTGTAGCGGCGTTTGTTGTGCTTCGTCTTCCGGTGAAACCTGGGCTCCTTGGCTATGGCAATGGCCAAGTGTTATCACAGAAGAGTGTCATTGGACCCGACGCGCTTGGAACCACTCCAAGGTCGGTGATGAGCTCCTTCATCGAAATTCCTTCATGAGCTGCTTCCGAAGCAGCTATGTACTCCGCTTCACATGTAGATGCTGCCATGACTTCTTGCTTGCTGCTGCACCAGCTCACTGCCCCACCATTAAAAACATATACGTATCCGGTCTATGACTTAGAGTCATCCGGATCTGTGTCGAAGCTAGCGTCGACGTAACCCTTTACGACGAGCTCTTCGCCACCTCCATAAAGGAGAAACATTTCCTTAGTCCTTTTCAGGTACTTAAGGATATTCTTGACCACTGTCCAGTGTTCCATACCGGGATCACTTTGGTACCTCCCTACCAAACTTATGGCAAGGTTTACATCAGGTCTGGTACACAGCATGGCATACATAAGAGAGCCTACGGCTGAAGCGTAGGGGACAAAGCTCATCTTCTCTCTATCTGCTGTCGTGGTCGGCGACTGAGTCATACTCAATCTCATACCTTGCAAAACTGGCAAGAACCCTTTCTTTGAGTTTTCCATATTCAACTTCTTCAATATCTTGTGAAGGTATGTACTTTCCGAAAGACCTATGAGGCGTCTCGATCTATCTCTATAGATTTTGATGCCTAATATGTATGCAGCTTCTCCAAGGTCCTTCATTGAAAAACTCTTGTTCAAATAGGCCTTTATGCTCTCCAGCATCTCTATATCATTCCCCATCAATAATATGTCATCCACATAGAGTCTGAGGAAAGCTACAGAGCTTCCACTCACTTTCTTGTACAGACAGGCTTCTCCGTAAACCTGTATGAACCCAAACACTTTAGCGAATGTTCCAACTCCGAGATGCTTGCACCAACCCATAGATGGAGCGCTGGAGCTTGCACACTTTGTTAGCACCCTTAGGGTCGAAAAAACCTTCTGGTTGCATCATATGCAACTCTTCCTTAAGGTTCCCATTAAGGAACGCTGTTTTGACGTCCATTTGCCAAATTTCATAATCATAAAAGGCGGCAATTGCTAACATGGTTCGGACTGATTTCAGCTTCGCTATGGGAGAGAAAGTCTCTTCATAGTCAATTCCTTGAATTTGTCGAAAACCCTTTGCGACTAGTCGAGCTTTATAAACGGTCACATGACCGTTTGCATCAGTCTTCTTCTTGAAGATCCATTTATTTTCTATGGCTCGCCGGTCATCGGGCAAGTCCACCAAAGTCCATACTTTGTTCTCATACATGGATCCTATCTCGGATTTCATGGCTTCAAGCCATTTGTTGGAATCCGGGCCCGCCATCGCTTCTTCATAATTCGAAGGTTCACCGTTGTCTAACAACATGATTTCCATTACAGAGTTGCCGTACCACTCTAGTGCGGAGCGTACCCTTGTGGACCTTCGCGGCTCAGCAGTAACTTGATCCGAAGCTTCATGATCAATATCATTAACTTCCTCTTCAGTTGGTGCAGGCGCCACAGGAACAACTTCCCGCGCTGCGCTACTATCCTGTTCGAGAGGGGGTGTAATTACCTCATCAAGTTCTACCTTCCTCCCACTTACTTCTTTCGAGAGAAACTCTTTCACTAGAAAGGATCCGTTCATGGCAACAAAGGTTTTACCTTCGGATCTAAGATATAAGGTATACCCAATAGTTTCCTTAGGGTATCCTATGAATACGCATTTCTCCGCTTTGGGTTCGTGCTTTTCTGGTTGAAGTTTCTTCACATAAGCGTCGCAGCCCCAAACTTTAAGAAATGACAACTTAGGTTTCTTGCCAAACCATAGTTCATACAGTGTCGTATCAACGGATTTAGACGGTGCCCTATTTAAAGTGAATGCTGCAGTTTCTAATATGTATCCCCAAAATGACAGCGGTAAATCGGTAAGAGACATCATAGATCGTACCATATCTAATAAAGTGCGATTACGATGTTCAGACACTCTGTTGCTTTGCGGTGTGCCAGGCGGCGTCAGTTGTGAAACGATTCCACACTTCCTTAGGTGTGTGCCAAACTCGTGACTCAAATATTCTCCTCCACGATCAGATCGTAGACATTTAATTTTCCTGTCACGTTGATTCTCAACCTCACTCTGAATTTCCTTGAACTTTTCAAACGTCTCAGATTTGTGCTTCATCAAGTAGATATACCCATACCTACTCAAATCATCAGTGAGAGTGAGAACATAACGATAGCCACCGCGAGCTTCGACGTTCATTGGACCACACACATCAGTATGTATTATTTCCAATAAGTCAGTTGCTCTCTCCATTATTCCTGAGAATGGAGTCTTAGTCATCTTGCCCATGAGGCACGGTTCGCATGTGTCAAATGATTCAAAGTCAAGAGACTCTAACAGTCCATCAGTATGGAGCTTCTTCATGCGCTTAACGCCGATATGACCAAGGCGGCAGTGCCACAAGTATGTGGGACTATCATTATCAACTTTACATCTTTTGGTACTCACACTATGAATATGCGTAACACCACAATCGAGATTCATCAAGAATAAACCATTCACCAGCAGAGCATGACCATAAAACATATCACTCATATAAGTAGAACAACCATTATTATCTGACTTAAATGAGTAGCCGTCTGGCATTAAGCAAGACCCTGATACAATATTCATGCTCAAAGCTGGTACTAAATAACAATTATTAAGGTTTAAAACTAATCTCGATGGTAGATGTAGAGGTAGCGTGCCGACTGCGATCACATCGACCTTGGAGCCATTCCCGACGCGCAGCGTCACCTCGTCCTTGGCCAGTCTCTGCTTATTCCCCAGTTCCTGCTTTGAGTTGCAAATGTGACAACAACACCGGTATCAAATACCCAGGAGCTACTACAAGCGCTGGTAAGGTACACATCAATAACATGTATATCACATATACCCTCAACGTTGCCGGCCTTCTTGTCCGCTAAGTATTTGGGGCAGTTCCGCTTCTAGTGACCCTTTCCCTTGCAATAGAAGCACTCAGTCTCAGGCTTGGGTCCATTCTTTTTCTTCTTTCCGGTATCTGGCTTACCGGGCGCGGCAACGGATTTGCCGTATTTCTTGAAGTTCTTCTTACCCTTGCCCTTCTTGAAACTAGTGGTCTTGTTGACCATCAACACTTGATGCTCTTTCTTGATTTCTACTTCTGCAGACTTGAGCATCGAGTACAACTCGGGAATGGTCTTCTCCATCCCTTGCATGTTGTAGTTCAGCACAAAACCTTTGTAGCTTGGTGGGAGAGACTGGAAGATTCTGTCAATTATAGCATCATACGGAAGTTCGACTCCAAGTGAAGTCAGACGACCGTGTAACCCAGACATTTTGAGTATGTGCTCACTTACATAACTGTTCTCCTCCATCTTACAACTAAAGAGCTTGTCGGAGACTTCATATCTCTCGACACGGGCATGAGCTTGAAAAACTAGTTTCAGCTCTTGGAACATCTCATATGCACCGTGTTGCTCAAAACGCCTTTGGAGCCCAGTTTCTAAACTGTATAACATGCCACACCTAACCAGAGAGTAGTCATCACTCCGCGTTTGCCAGACGTTCAGAATGTCCTAGGCTGCTTCGGGAATGGGAGGGTCACCTAGCGGCGCATCAAGTACATAAGCCTTTTTAGCTGCCTCAAGGATGAGCTTCAAGTTGTGAACCCAGTCCGCATAGTTGCTACCATCATCTTTCAGCTTGTTTTTCTCTAGGAATGCGTTGAAATTGAGGTTGACGTTGGCCATCTACAACATTTATAAAGACAATTTTTAGACTAAGTTCATGACAATTAAGTTCATTTAATCAAATTAAGTATGAACTCCCACTTAAATCGACATCCCTCTAGTCATCTAAGTGATACATGATCCATGTTGACTAACCCGTGTCCGATCATCACGTGAGACGGACTAGTCACCATGGTGAGCAACTTCATGCTGATCGTATTCAACCATACGACTCATGTTCGACCTTTCGGTCTCTTGTATTCGAGGTCATTTCTGTACATGCTAAGCTCGTCGAGTCAACCTAGGTGTTTCGCGTGTGTAAATCTGGCTTACACCCGTTGTATGCGAACGTTAGAATCTATCACACCCGATCATCACGTGGTGCTTCGAGACAACGATCCTTCGCAACGGTGCACACTTAGGGGAATACGTTCTCGAAATTTAAGAGGGATCATCTTATTATGCTACCGTCGTTCTAAGAAATAAGATGAAAAACATGATAAACATCACAATGCAATCATATAGTGACATGATATGGCCATTATCATCTTTGCTCTTGCGATCTCCATCTTCAGGCATCGCATGATCATCATCGTCACTGGCGTGACACCATGATCTCCATCATCATGATCTCCATCAACGTGTCTCCATGAAGTCTTCATGCCAGCTACTACTATCACTACTACTATAGCTAATCGTTAGCAATGAAGTAAAAGTAGTAAGCACATGGTGTTGCATCTCATACAATAAATTAAGACAACTCCTATGGCTCCTGCCGGTTGTCATACTCATCGACATGCAAGTCGTGAAACCTATTACAATAACATGATCATCGCATGCATCATACATGCAACATCACAACTTTGGCCATATCACATCACATGTCAAACCCTCCAAAAACAAGTTAGACGTCCTCTAATTGTTGTTGCAAGTTTTACGTAGCTGATTTGGGTTTTCAGCAAGAACGCCTTCTTACCTACGTGACAGTCACAATGATGATATGCCAAACCTATTTACCCTTCATAAGGACCCTTTTCATCAAATCCAATCCGACTAGAGTAGGAGAGACAGACACCCACTAGCCACCTTTATGCACGGTGTGCATGTCTGTCGGTGGAACCAGTCTCATGTAAGCGTACGTGTAATGTCGGTCCGGGCCGCTTCATCCCACAATACCACCGGAAAAGAATAAGACTAGTAGTGGCAAGCAATTGACAAATCATCGCCCACAACCTTTTGTGTTCTGTTCGTGCATAGAATCTACGCATAGAAAACCTAGCTCTGATACCACTGTTGGGTAACGTAGCAAAAATTCAAAAAAATTCCTACGCATATTCAGATCTTCCTATGGAGAGACCAGCAATGAGAGAGGGGTGAGTGCATCTTCATACCTTTGAAGATCGCTAAGCGGAAACTTTACTAGAACACGGTTGATGGAGTCGTACTCGCGGCGATTCAGATCGCGGTGTGATTCTGATCTAGTGCCGAACTACGGCACCTCCGCGTTCAACACACGTGCAGCCCGGTGACGTATCCTGCACCTTGATCAAGCAAGGAGGAGGGCGAGGTTGGGGAAGATCTCCAGCAGCACGACGGCATGGTGTCAATGGAGAGACGAGGTCTCCCGACATGGCTTCGCCAAGCATCGGCAGAGAGGAGGAGAAAGAAGTGGAAGGCTGCGCCGAGGGAGAGGGAAAATTGTGTCCTCAAAAGCCCAAAAGTGCCCACTATATATAGGAGGAGGGGAGGGGGGGTGCCACCCCAAGGGTTCCCACCCTAGGTGGTGCGGCAGCCCCCCAGATGGAAGGTGCGGCGGCCAGGGCAAGGGGAAGGGGTGGTGCACCCCTAGGTGGGCCTTAGGCCCACCTACGCCTAGGGTTTCCCCCCCCTCTCCACCTCCTGCGCCTTGGGCTAAGTGTGGGGGGCGCACCAGCCCACCTAGGGGCTGGTTCCCTCCTGCACATGGCCCATCTAGCCTCCCGGGGTCGTTTCCCTCTTCCGGTGGACCCCCGGGGCCACCTCCGGTGGTCCCGGTACGTTACCGGTGACGCCCGAAACACTTCCGGTGTCCGAAACCATCCGTCCTATATATTAATATTTACCTCCGGACCATTCCGGAGCTCCTCGTGATGTCCGGGATATCATCCGGGACTCTGAACAACTTTCGATAACCTCGTATAACAATTCCCTATAACCCTAGCGTCATCGAACCTTAAGTGTGTAGACCCTACGGGTTCGGGAGGCAGACATACATGACCGAGACACCTCTCCGGCCATTAACCATTAGCGGGGTCTGGATACCCATGGTGGCTCCCACTTGCGCCACGATGATCTCATCGGATGAACCACGATGTCAAGGATTCAATCAACCCCGTATACAATTCCCTTTGTCTGTCGGTATAGAACTTGCCCGAGATTCGATCCTCGGTATACCTATACCTTGTTCAATCTCGTTACTGGTAAGTCTCTTTACTTGTTCCGTAGCACGTCATTGTGTGACTAACGCCTTAGTCACATTGAGCTCATGATGATGTTCTGCCGAGTGGGCCCAGAGATACCTCTCCGTCACGCGGAGTGACAAATCCCGATCTCGATTCGTACCAACCCAACAGACACTTTCAGAGGTACCCGAAGTGCACCTTTATAGTAACCCAGTTACGTTGTGACGTTTGATACACCCAAAGCACTCCTACGGTATCCGGGAGTTGCACAATCTCACGGTCGAAGGAAAAGACACTTGACATTAGAAAAGCTTTAGCACACGAACAATACGATCTAGTGCTACGCTTAGGATTGGGTCTTGTCCATCACATCATTCTCCCAATGATGTGATCCCATTATCAATGACATCTAATGTCCATGACCAGGAAACCATGATCATCTATTGACTAACGAGCTAGCCGACTCGAGGCTTCCTAGGGACACATTGTGATCTATTTATTCACACATGTATTACTATTTCCTGTTAATACAATTATAGCATGAACAATAGACGATTATCATGAACAAGGAAATATGATAATAACCATTTTATTATTGCCTCTAGGGCATATTTCCAACACTCTTCTGGCTTGGCTCCCAAGTTCTCCGATCTTCTTCCGTTCCAAAAAAAATCTTTTCGGGGATTTTCTTCCGTTTGGACTCCGTTTCAAAATCTCCTCTGAAAGGGGTCAAAAACATGGAAAAAACAGGAACTGGCACTTGGCACTGAGTTAATAAGTTAGTCCCAAAAAATAAATAAAAGGCATGCAAAACATCCAAAGTTTGACAAGATAATAGCATGAAACCATCAAAAATTATAGATACGTTGGAGACGTATCATATACCCGTTGGATTTTGGAAAAGGTCCCATATAATCAAAGCCCCAGACATCAAATGGTTCAATGAAAAGTGAATAGTTCATAGGAATTTCCTGACGTTTACCGATATTACCTATTCTTTGACATTCTTCACAAGACAAGACCAACTTACGGGCATCCTTGAAGAGAGTAGGCCAATAGAAACCTGATTGCAATACCTTGTGGGCAGTTCTATCTCCCGCATGGTGTCCTCCGTAGGCCTCGGAGTGACACTTCTGTAGGTTCTATCCCTGTTCATGTTTAGGTACACAACGTCTAATAACACCATCTATTCCTTCCTTATAAAGGTGAGGGTCATCCCAAAAGTAATGTCTCACGTCAAAGAAGAATGTCTTCTTTTGCTGGTATGTAAAACTAGGTGGTATATATTTGGCAACGATATAGTTTGCATAATCAGCATACCACGGTGGACTATGTGAAGTATTGATGACATTCAATTGCTCATCAGGAAAGCTATCATCAATAGGTTGTGGGTCATCAAGAACATTCTCCAACCTAGACAAGTTATGTGCTACGGGGTTATCAGCACCCTTCCTGTCGACAACGTGCAAATCAAATTCTTGTAGCAAGAGAACCCATCTGATAAGTCTAGGTTTAGCATCTTTCTTCTCCACGAGGTACTTAATAGCAGCGTGATTAGTGTGAATAGTGACTTTAAAATTAACTATGTAAGACCTGAACTTTTCACATGCAAACACGATTGCTAAAAATTCCTTTTCCGTAGTAGCATAGTTTCTTTGGGCACTGTCTAAAGTTTTACTAGCATAGTGAATAACATTCAACTTCTTATCAACTCTTTTCCCTAGGACAGCACCAACAGCATAATCACTAGCATCACACATGATTTCAAAAGGTAAGTTCCAATTAGGTGGTTGAACAATAGGTGCAGTTATCAAGGCCTTCTTAAGTATTTCGAAGGCTTCCTCACAATCATCGTCAAAAACAAAAGGAATATCCTTTTGCAAGAGATTGGTAATAGGCCTAGAAATCTTAGAGAAGTCTTTAATAAACCTTCTATAGAAACCAGCATGACCAAGGAAACTTCTTATACCTTTGATATCTGTGGGGTATGTCATTTTCTCAATTGCATCAACCTTAGCCTTATCGACTTCAATACCTCTTTCAGAAATTTTATGTCCTAAGATGATGCCTTCATTAACCATAAAGTGGCACTTCTCCCAATTCAAGACAAGATTGGTATCTTTACATCTCTGCAAGATTCGATCAAGGTTGCTGAGGCAATCATCAAAAGAAGACCCGTAAATGGAGAAGTCATCCATGAAAACCTCAACAATCTTTTCACAAAAGTCAGAGAATATAGCCATCATACATCTTTGAAAGGTGGCAGGTGCATTACATAAGCCAAAAGACATACGTCTATAAGCAAAGGTACCGAAAGGGCGCGCGAAAGTGGTTTTCTCCTGATCAGATTGTGCAACTGGTATTTGGGAGAAACCAGAATAACATTCTAGAAAGCAGAAGTGTGTGTGTTTAGACAGTCTTTCTAGCATTTGGTCGATAAAAGGCAAAGGGTAATGATCTTTCCTAGTGGCTTTATTTAATTTCCTAAAATCAATCACCATCCTATAGCCAGTAATAATCCTCTGTGGGATCAATTCATCCTTATCATTAGGGACAACGGTAATGCCTCCCTTCTTAGGGACGCAATGCACCGGACTCACCCAATCACTATCAGCAACAGGATAGATAATACCTACTTCCAGGAGCTTTACTATTTCTTTTCTTACTACCTCTTTCATCTTAGGATTTAATCTCCGTTGATGATCAACAACTGGCTTGGAATCAGGATCACTTTTAATCTTGTGCTGGCATAGAGTGGGACTAATACCCTTAAGATCATCAAGAGTATATCCAATAGCAGCACGGTGCTTCCTCAGAGTTTTTAGTAACTTCTTTTCTTCATGCTCTGAGAGGCTAGAACTAATAATAACATGATATATCTGTTTTTCATCAATATAAGCATACTTAAGAGTATCAGGCAACTGTTTAAGCTTGAACATAGGATCACCCTATGGTGGGGGTGGATCCCCAAGCAGTTCAACACGCAAATTATTCTTAAGGATAGGATATTGTTCTAAGACAACTCTATCTATCTCATCCCTTTCATCCATATGCATATCATTTTCATGCTCAAGAAAGTATTGCTCTAAGGGATCAGTAGGAGGCACGACAATAGAAGCTAAGGCAATAGTTTCATCCTTACTAGGCAGCTCTTTTTCATGAGGTTGTCTACCAAACTTGGAGAAATTGAACTCGTGTGACATGATACGTTTCAAACGTATATATAATTTTTGATGGTTCCACGTTGTTATCTTGTCATCTTTGGATGTTTTATGTACCTTTTATATCTTTTTTGAGACTAACTTATTAATTCATTGCCAAGTGCCAGTTCCTGTTTTTTCTGTGTTTTTGGCTCTTTTCAGATCTGATTTTGGAACGGAGTCCAAACGGAATTAAAATCGCCGAAATGATTTTTTTCCCAAACGGAAGAAGATCAGGGGGCCTGTGGGCCAAGCAAGGAGGGCTCCTGGGAGCCCACAAGCCCCCACTCTGCCACCAGGGGGAGGCGGCGGTGGCAGGGCTTGTGGCCTCCCTGGCCGCCCCCTGACCTAGATATTTGGCCTATATATTCCCTAAAATACAGCAAAAAATCAGGGGAGCCTCGAAAATACTTTTTCGCCGCCGCAAGCTTCCGTTTCCGCGAGATCTCATCTGGAGACCCTTCCCGGCGCCCTGCTGGAGGGGACTTTGGAGTTGGAGGGATTCTTCATCATCATCGCCGCCCCTCCAATGACTCATGAGTATTTCACTTCAGACCTACCGGTCCGTAGTTAGTAGCTAGATGGCTTCTTCTCTCTCTTGGATCTTCAATACAAAGTTCTCCATGATCTTCATGGAGATCTATATGATGTAATCTTCTTTGGCGGTGTGTTTGTCGAGATCCGATGAATTGTGGATTTGTGATCAGATTATCTATGATATATATTTGAGTCTTTGCTGATTTCTTATATGCATGATTTGATATCCTTGTAAGTCTCTCCGAGTCTTGGTTTTTTTTTTGGCAACTAGATCTATGATTCTTGCAACGGGAGAAGTGCTTGGTTTTGGGTTCTACCATGTGACCATTCCCAGTGACAGTAGGGGCAGCAAGGCACACATTAAGTAGTTGCCATCATGGGTAACAAGATGGGCTCTGTCATTGATATGAGATTGTCCATCTACATCATGTCATCTTGCTTAAGGCGTTACTCTGTTCTTTTGGACTTAATACACTAGATGCATGTTGGATAGTGGTCGACGTGTGGAGTAATAGTAGTAGATGCAGAAAGTATCGGTCTACTTGTTTTGGACATGATGCCTATAGATATAATCATTGCCATAGATATCGTCACGACTTTGCGTGGTTCTATCAATTGCTCGACAGTAATTTTTTCACCCAGCGTCTACTTGCTTTCATGAGAGAAGCCACTAGTAAACACTATGGCCCCCGGGTCTATTCACATCCATCGTTTACACCTCCGCTTTTACTTTGCTTGGTTACTTTGTTTCTTTCAGTTCTAACTTGGTGAACAATCAATAAGGGATTGACAACCCCTTCATAGCGTTGGGAGCAAGCTTTTGTGTTTGTGCAGGATCCTGTGATACTCCTCCACTAGATTGATACCTTGGTTCTCAAACTGAGGGAAATACTTACCACCGCTATGCTACATCACCCTTTCCGCTTCGAGGAAACACCAACGCAAGGCTCCATAGCCGTAGCAGAAGGATTCATGGTGTCGTCGACACGACTATTCTTGTCGCCGTTGCCGGGGAAGCACAACTGACATCATGACACACCTTCAAAGCCAACCGGGATAGTTTGCTTCTCACAGTCAATATGAGCATTGACAGTATTGAGGAATGGTCTTCCAAATATGATGGGACAAAAGCTATCTTGGGTGGTAGCAAGAATGAGGAAATCAGCAGGATACTTCGTTTTACCGCAAAAGACTTCAACATCCCTAACAATTCTCACAGGGCAGATAGTATCTCTATTGGCAAGCTGAATAGTGACATCAATGGGTTCTATATTGATAGGTGTAATCTCGTCTTTAATTTGATCATATAAGGATTGAGGTATTGCACTAACACTAGCACCCACGTCACATAAACCATGATAACAATGATCTCCTATCTTAACAGAAACAACAGGTCTACCAACAACAGGCCTATGTTTGTCTCTAGCATGTGGTTTAGCAATTCTAGCAGCATCTTCAGGGAAGTGAATATCATGGCCATCAACATTGTCAGACATGATATCTTTGATAATAGCAATGCTAGGTTCAACTCTAATTTGCTCAAGGGGTGTAGGTGTTCTAATGTAGCCCCTACGTATCACATTTGATGCTTTAGAATGATCCTTTATCCTAACAGGAAAAGGTGGTTTCTCGATGTAAGCACTGGGAACAATAGGATCATTATAGGCAATGACTTTCTCTTCAACTGGATTGGGTTTAATTACATTGACTTCTAAGGGAGGATGGTATTTAAACCACTTCTCTTTGGGGAGATCGATATGAGCAGCAAATGATTCACACAATGAAGCTACTATCTGAGAGTCAAGTCCATATTTAGCGCTAAGATCACAAAAGGTATTTGTTTCAACAAAGGATTTAACGCAATCAAACTTGAAATTCATACCTGACCCCTTACCTTCTTCAAGCTCCCAATCTTCAGAGTTGTGTTTCATTCTTTCCAATAAATTCCATCTGAAGTCAATATCTCTCTTCATAAAAGAACCTGTACAAGAAGTGTCAAGTATGGTGTGGTCATCATGAGAAAGCCGAGCATAGAAGTTCTGAATGATAATTTCTCTCGAGAGCTCATGGTTGGGGCATGAATATAACATTGATTTAAGCCTCCCCCAATCTTGAGCGATGCTTTCTCTGTCACGAGGCCAAAAATTATAAATATAATTCCGATCACGATGTACTAGATGCATAGGATAAAACTTTTGATGAAATTCCAATTTCAGTTCCATGATCCAGTATCATCACATAGACTATACCATGTCAACGCCTTATCTCTCAAAGATAAGGGAAAGACCTTCTTCTTGACCTCATCCTCGGGCAAACCTGCAAGCTTAAATAAACCACAAACTTCATCTACATAGATTAGATGCAAGTTTGGATGTGATGTTCCATCTCCTGTAAAAGGATTAGCCAGCAGTTTCTCAAGCATACCCGAAGGAAATTCATAGCAAATATTTTCAGTAGGTGCAACAGGTTGAGGAGCAACTCTTTGTGCTTCTGATCGAGGTGAAGATACCCCGAACAAGCCCCTCAAAGGATTAGTTTCCATAGTGACAAGTGACAATAAATTTCAGCACAATATATAAATGTTTCCTTATCAAGTTCCACTTACCAAAGCCGCTTCACTCCCCGGCAACGGTGCCAGAAAAGTCTTGATGACCCACAAGTATAGGGGATCTATCGTAGTCCTTTCGATAAGTAAGAGTGTCGAACCCAACGAGGAGCAGAAGGATCTGACAAGTGGTTTTCAGCAAGGTATTCTCTGCAAGCCCACAAGCCCCCACTTCGCCACCAGGGGGTGGTGGTGATGGCAGGGCTTGTGGCGCCCTGGCAGCCCCCCTTCGGTACTTCTTTCACCCAGTATTTTTTATATAATACCAAAAAAATCCACGTAACTTTTCACGGCATTTGGAGATGTGCTGGATAGTGGACTAAGAATTGCTCCTTTTCCAGTCCAGAATGCTAGCTGCCTGAATTCTCCCTCTTCAAATAAACCTTGCAAAATAAGAGAGAAAAGGCATAAATATGGTACCACAAGTAATATAACAGCCCAAAAAGCAATAAATATCAACATGAAAGCATGATGCAAAATGGACGTATCGGTGTCACAAGCTCATCTCTTGCATTTACCTTTTTTGCAAGTTGCCTCTCGTTTTCCTCTCCCCCACTTCACATTTGTCGTTTTCATTTGCCTTTCTCCCTTGCCGTTTTCATTTGCCCTTTTTGCCTTTCTCCCTTGCTGTTTTCTTTTGCCTTTTTTGCCGTTCTCTTTTGCCCGTTTCACTCGCTTAGTTCCTGCTCGTTCGTGTGTGGGATAGTCCATCAATGGCTAGACCCACCACTCCAAACGAGACCCTTGAGAACGAAGCTCTCAATTTCAAGCAGAATGAGGAAGAAATTTTAAAGGACGCTTGGTACAGGATTTGCAATGCTCAAAGTAGATCTACTCGTAAGCAATCCACTACCGTTCTTCTTTGCAATTTTTATGTTGGAACCTCTCCTTGGAATAGGTATATTCTTCATACCATCGTAGGCGGGAATTTTTTGGGGAGCCATACTGTTGACTCCTATGGAACTATCATGAATTTGGTAGGCTCACCCCCGCTCATGGTTAATGGAACTACCTTGACCTTGGAACACGTGATGCAAAGGCTTGACGCTATTGAAAACAAAATTGCCACAATTGTACTTATTGAGGGTTTGGATAAAAAGATCCACAATCAAATTACTCAGTACGGATCTAAAGTGGGATAGCGTTTGTTGGGAGGCAACCCAACGAATCTATCCTTTTTCTTTCTGTTTTGTGTTTTTCAAACTTTCATAATTCTGTTATGATTGTGTTTTCAGCAAGGTATTCTCTGCAAGCACTGAAATTATCGGTAACAAGTAATTGTGTGGTGAGATGATTCGTAGCAAGTAGCAAGTAACAAAAGTAACAACGGTGCAGCAAAGTGGCCCAATCCCTTTTGTAGCAAGGGACAAGCCTGGACAAACTCTTATAGGAGGTAAAACGCTCCCAAGGACACACGAGACTTTCTGTCAAGCTAGTTTTCATCATGTTCATCTGATTCGTGTTCGTTACTTTGATAGTTTGATATGTGGGTGGTCCGGTGCTTGGGTACTGCCCTTACTTAGACAAGCATCCCACTTATAATTAACCCCTGTCTCAAGCATCCGCAACTACGAAAAAAGAATTAAGACAAAGTCTAACCATAGCATTAAACTAGTGGATCCAAATCAGCCCCTTGCGAAGCAACACATAAACTAGGGTTTAAGCTTCTGTCACTCTAGCAACGCATCATCTACTTACTACTTCCCAATGCCTTCCTCTAGGCCCAAATAATGGTGAAGTGTTATGTAGTCGACGTTCACATAACACCACTAGAGAAAAAACAACATACAACACATCAAATTATCGAACGAATACCAAATTCACATGACTACTTATAGCAAGACTTATCTCATGTCCTCAGGAACAAAAGTAACTACTCACAAAGCATAATCATATTCATGACCAGAGAGGTAGTGAGTAGCATCAAAGATCTGAACATATAATCTTCCACCAAGTAATCCAACTAGCATCAACTACAAAGAGTAATTAACACTACTAGCAACCTTACAAGTACCAATCGGAGTCGCGACACGGAGATTGGTTACAAGAGATGAACTAGGGTTTGGAGATGAGATGGTGCTGATGAAGATGTCGATGGTGACGAGTCCCCTCCGATGAGAGGAGTGTTGATGATGACGATAGCGACGATTTCCCCCTCCGGGAGGGAATTTTCCCCGGCAGGATCGTCCTGCCAGAGCTCTAGATTGGTTCTGCTCAAGTTCCGCCTCGTGGCGGCGGCGAATCCTCCGAAAAGCCTCCTCTTGATTTTTTCCAGAACGAAACCCTTCTTGTAGTAAAAGGGGGGAGCCAGAGGGCCAAGTGAGAGCCGACAAGCCCCCTAGGCGTGACTAGGGAGGGGCCCGCGCCTAGCAACCTTGTGGCCTCCTGCTGGCGCCCCTCTGGTACTTCTTCGGCCCAGTATTTCTTATAAATTCTAAAAAATCCACGTTGATTTTCACGGCTTTTGGAGTTGCGCAGAATAGGCATCTCAAACTTGGTCCTTTTTTAGGCCAGAATTCCAGCTGCCGGCATTCTCTCTCTTCATGTAAACCTTGCAAAGTAAGAGAGAAAAGGCATAAGTATTGTACCGTGAAGTGTAATAAAAGCCCAAAAAGTGATAAATATCAACATGGAAGCATGATGCAAAATGGACGTATCAATTTCCATTTGCGACCTTTTTACGACCAAAAACAGACGGTCAAAAGCTGAGGGTCTCTAATGAACTATAACGACCTTTTTGATAGATTGGTCGTAGGATTTTACGACCAAACGAAAGCATTAAAATTATTTTGGTCAGTAGCAATCTGCCCGTGCCACGTAGGAACTAACATGGCAAGCTGACGTGGCATAGAATTAGCCTAGTCCAATTCGATGTTTTAAATGGGCCGAGCCCATTAATCCAGCCCATTTAATGTTTTTTTCTTTATTTTGCTTAGCTGCATGGGCCTGGCCTGATAATCCCCAACATTTCAGCCCTTTTTATTTTTTGTTGTGGCATTTTACTTTCTATTGATTTTATTTTTTGGCCATTTTATTTTTGTACTAGTCCCACTAGTCACATTGGTCCCACATGTCATGCTGATCTCATAATTCGTATCGACACCATAAATTTTGTAATTTGTCAAACAATTTGTGAGGTTTCCATTTCATAGGTATACAAATCACATACGAAATCAATATTTTGAACAGATCACAGAACAAATGAAATTCGTCCAAAAAAACACTAAATTAGTCTATTACAATCTTTACACTACTACAACTCAAATATGCCTACTACAGCCTACTATCACAATACATGATATGCTACTCTTTGGATATAGGCTTCAGGACTTCATGCTTGGCTTCATAGTAGGCGTGGAGCTCCTGTAAAAGAGGAACCAGCTAAAAAAATTACATGCAACATTATTTCCTGTAGATCAGTTTGTTGCATATTAATCTAATGCTGCCTTCTACTTGCAGACTAGAAGTGTCCCTTCAAAGAAACCAGAACTTAGAATTGAATCATGGATCATATTCTAAACACTACAGTATGAACACCATGGCAGTAACAAATTAACAGTAGCAAGACATCAATGGGGCACAACTTAGTTAGCTACTAATGTTCACCAAATTCAAAGATTGTATGCTCTAGCTAACAAAAATATAATACCATGCTTAGGAACTCAGAGCAAGAAAAGTATGTGTCTCTTAAGAGATACCAAAATCGATACTAATCAAGGATAAAAACATGTAGATATCATATAATTCCCATCACAATCATACATTGAAATCATTAAAGGCTGCAGATTCATTTCTTAGACATAGAATTGGAAAATCACAAAAATAGCAGATTCACCAATGTGTCCAAATAAGACAAGTAAGAGAGTGGGACAGACCAAGGACTTACGCTGTGGACAGATCAAAGAACTAACAGTTATAGACATACACAAGGATTGGTGTTAGCAGAATTATGATATATTTGTACAAGGCAATCACACGTACCAATCCAGTGCAAGATAATAGAGAAAATATGTCAAAGTTATTCAGATTTACTAATGTGTTTTCCATACTACAAAAATTCAAGATAAAAGATGTGTACTGATTCAACACTGCAAACTTATTTCTCAAAGCTTTACTCTGTAGATAAGTGAACTGAGCTTTGTTTTTTGTTGACTCTAGTACCTATAATGTTGACAGATGATAAACTACTGCACCTATATACATCCACCTAAGAAAGGACCGATGGAAGTCGGGATCCCAACTTATTCATATTAGAGAAGTTCGTTTAACTTGCACAATCCAGAGAGAAATATGTCCAGTCTTGGAACAGAAGGAAAGACACCAATATAAACAAGAATTTACAACAAAGTAGACATTAATTATAACATAGCAGCTCTAGCTATGTTGTTGTTTGCATATTGACAAAATATTTACAATATAAGAAATATGTCTAGTCTTGGTACAATGCTTGAGATAAAATAAAAACAGAATCTATAAAGCTTGGAGCATATGATATAGTAATTGGCATGCTGAATTTTTGCAGATAAACATCAAATTGGCAAAGATAGTAACAATGCAATATTGCAGATAAACATGAACTGGCTGTGTTTGGCCAATACGGTGGCATCGATCCATAGCCTGTAGATCCATCTGAGGATTCTGCACAAAAAACCAAAAAAGGTCAGCTTATAATAGCAATGAAAGCTATCTAACGGCAAGCATTGCACGAAACCAAGGAGCACAGTTACAGAAAAAAAAACTGCAGGAGAGATGAAATAGTCAAACAAGGCATTCTAGTGTACTACACTTCATAAAACTATAAGAATAATTCATGTTGACAGTGCATGGTATCAATCGAAGTTGTACAGATATTTTGACAGTGCATGGTATCAATCGAAGTTGTACAAATATTTTGACAGAAACAAGGAGAAGTCATTGGATTGCACAACACAGCAGCATAACAGTTTGTTTCCCTTTCATATGATTTCATCACCAAGAAAAAATGATCAACTGTTCGGAGGCAATACACACTAGAGATACAGATTCACACAACTCAATTTATACTACTTGTACTGCATTAGAGACAAACCCGCGGATACGGATGCGATTCCCTCCCTTTCCATGTAGAATGGACCTAGCGCTAACAGCTAGAACAACAACGCCAAACAGAATGCGAGCGCGTGCGCCGTCAGAAGATCCCCTTGTTCCTGCAGGCAACAAAGAGAGGAACGGAATCAGTGCAAAGCGCCCAGCAGGTACCTCTTGACGATCTCTGCGAGTACTGGCTCTGGGAGATCCTCCATTGAGTATATCAGCTGCAGAACTTGTGCAGTCTCAAAGTTTAGCAAGCACTAAAGTAAAGAATCTACTGTCAGAATGGAGCACAACAAGATAACCCAATAACAGTAGTCCTAAAGAAGCTATATAAAATATAGTTGCTTCACAAACTAAAAATATTACCAGAAACAAAGATTGGATGATGAGCTCACATGGATTGTTAGATGGGGCTAAAATTCTGTGGATAGCTATGTTTTGGGCACATAGAAGATGTGGAAAAAATTCAACTCATCACGATATTCCTATCTAGTACTTCCTTCACAAAGCTGTTAGGTGAACACAAACTTTGGAAATTTGCTGAGAAAGATTTACTAGGCAAATGGTTACGAAAGTTTTCATGAGGCAATGATTTGGATAGGAAAGAGTGTCCAAAAAAGTTGAGGGTCATCAAAGAAATAGAAATAACACTTCCTTCACAAAGTGCTATTCTAAACAGAATAGGAAAATCAATATTGCTGAATTATTTTTGAACTATGGAAGGAAGGGTTTTCACATATTTGAGGAATATATGATCCAAAGTATTTATGAGAATTTTTCGAGAATTTTTGGAATGACAGAATGGTAGGTTGCTTCACAAACTAAGCAAAAAATAACACATGGACATGACACGTAGGCAAAATTGATGATGTGGCACCTAGTCGTGGCTATGACCATCTATATTGGTCGTAATTAGCTACAAATTAGGCAGCAGAACATGGCTATCCGCTTTACGACCATTTGCAGTAAGGAAGTTACGACCTTCCTGATGAAAAAGGTCGTTAGTTTTTTAGGTTAGGACCCCTACGGACAGCTTACGACCAATTGGTCTCAAATGGTCGTAGATTTACGACCAATTCTGCGAGTGTCACTGACAGAAGGTCGTTAGTTGACATATTTCTTGTAGTGATACAACTTGCAAGATAGAATCTAAACACTTCCATATTAAGATAAAACATAATAGATTTGGATTTAAATCATGGCACTCAGGCCCTAGTGACAAGCATTAAGCATAGCAAAGTCATAGCAACATCAATCTTAGAACATAATGGATACTAGGGATCAAGCCCTATCAATTTAACTCGATTACATAATCAATCTCATCCAAATCCCATCACCATACAACGAGCCTACAAAGGAATTACTCACTCCCAGTGGTGAGCACCATGGAATTGTTGATGGACAAGGGTTGGTGATGACGACGGTGACGAATACCCCTGTACGAAGCCCAAAACACACTCCAGATCAGCCCTCCCAAGGAAGAACATGAGCTGGCAATGGTTCCGTCTAGTAAAACATGATGAAATATTCTCTCTCGTTTTTTCTTCGGATATGTGAATTAGTAGGAGTGGACTTAGGGTCGGGCGAGCTATGTAGCCCCCACCAAACAACATGGCACCCTATTGCTTTGTGTCTAATACTTGTGATCTGCGTTGGTTTTTCATGAAGAGGAACGGGTTATCCCATCACAATGTGGGTAAGTATTTCCCTCAGTTATGAAACCAAGGTTTATCAAACCAATAGGAATATCAACAACAATCGTCTTCAGCGGCTGCACACAAAAGAGCAAACAACGTGCACCCAACGTGGCAAGAGGGTTTCAATCCCCTTTGCCTCGTTATTTGCAAGCAAGTGAGATGTGTAGATAATTGTAGATTGCAAAATAAAATTGAAACAAGTAAATGACAACAAGACATTGACGGTTTCATAAATATATGGTGAATAGACCCGGGGGACCATAGTTTTCCCTAATGGCATCTCTCATGAAAACAACATACGACGGGTAAACAAATTACTGTTGGGCAATAAATAGAACATCGGATAGTTATGCGATATTCATGGCAATGATCATGTGTATATAAGCATCACGCCATAAACAAATAGACCGACTCCTACCTGCACCAATTCTATTACTCCGCTCATCGATTGCTATCCAGCATGCATCTAGAGTATTAAGTAAAACAGAGTAATGAATGGAGAACGGTGACGTGATGTAGAAAAAATAAACTCAAGCAATATGAATAAATGTCATCGTGTTATCCTTAGTAGCAGCAACAAAAAGATGCATCTTGTCCCCTTTTGTCACTAGGATATAGAAATTCTCTAGGTTGAACCTATGATACATCTCCAACATATCCACATATTTTGATTGTTCCATGCTGATATATTATCATTCTAGAATACTTTTGGGATATTTATTTACCAATTTATATTATTTTTAAGCACTAACCTATTTACCCACTACCCAGTGCAAGTTGCTGCTTTGTGCGTGTTTCTCATTTTTCAGATTTTCCATACCAAACGAAGTCCAATTGCCCTGGAACTTTTTGGTTATTTTTTCTGGACCAAAAGAACACCAACGAGCATCGGAAGAAGGCTGGAGGCCTCATGAGGGGCCCACAAGCCAACATGGTGCGGCCCAGGGGAGCCCTGATGGGCGCCCTGTTGGCTTGTGCTTCCCTAGTGGCCCTCCCGACTCTCCTCTTTGAAATACCATAGGGAGTCCCGAAACACTTTTTACGCCAACGCAAATCTCTCTTTCGACGAAAGGCCATCTGGAGCTCCGTTCTGGCACCCTACCGGAGTGCGGATCGATCACGGAGGGCCTCTTCATCAACCTTGCTGCCCTCATGATGATGTGTGAGTAGTTCAACATAGACCTACGGGTCCATGGCGAGTACCTAGATGTCAATCTCTCTCTCTTTGTCTTTCATCTTCAAAACAATGATCATCACATATTCACTTTGATCCATATGATGTAATTCTTTTTGTGTGGTGCGTTTGTTGGGATCTGATGACTTGTGGGTTTTTGTTCACATTATTCATGATAAATATTTGAGTCTCTTCCGAATACTTATATGATTCTTATGTGCATGATTATGATAGCTTCATAATTCTCTCCGACCTATTGAAATAGTTTGGCCAACTAGATCGACATTTCTTAGGTGAGAGAGGTGCGTTGTGGTAGGTTCAACCTGGCGAATTTCTATATCCCAATGACACAAGGGAATAAGATGCGTCTTTGTGTTGCTACTACTAAGGATAAAACGATGGGGTTTATTCATATTTTTTGAGTTTACTTTGTCTACATCATGTCATTGTTCTCATTGCATTACTCTATTTTACTTAATACTCTAGATGCATGTTGGATAGCGGTCGACTAGTGAAGTAATGGTCATAGGTGCAGGCAGGATTCAGGCTATTTGTTTATGGACGTGATGCCTATATACACATGACCATTTCCGTGAATATTGCATAACTATCTGCTTTTCTATCAATTGCCCAACAGTAATTTGTTTACCCATCGTATGCTATTTTTCATGAGAGATGTCATTAGGGAAATCTATGCCCCCAGGGTCTATTCACAACATATTTATAAAACCTTCATTGCCTTGCTGCCATTTACTTGTTTTCATTTTATCTTGCTATCTACAATTATCTACAAACCTGACTTCCTTGCAAATAACAAGAGAAGAGGATTGACAACCCTCTTGCCCTCGTTGGGTGCAAGTTGTTTGTTCTTTTGTGTGCAGACGCTGAAGACGGTTGTGGTTGATATTCCTATTTGTTCTATAAACCTTGGTTTCATAACCGAGGGAAATATATACTTGCTCACATTGTGCTGCGATAACCCGTTCCTCTTCATAGAAAACCCAACGCATATCACAAGTATCAGGAAGTATTTCTAGTGCCGTTGCCTGGTAATATCATCACCAACTACCAAGTAACTCCGTACAAAATTTCATTCACTTGTTCTTCTTTTATTTTTTGGTATATTTAGTTTTTCTCATAAAAAATAAAAAATAAAAATATTTATCTTTGCTTGTTTTGCTTGTCACTAGATTGCATCTTCGCTCTCTAGTTTGCTTGAAAGTTGCTATCATGTCTGAGTTTCAAATTAGTGATGTTTCCGACTCTAGTGCGGAAACTCTTGATTTGCCAACTTCACCTTTCAATAAGAATTCTAAAAGAAATTTTGAAGAAGTTCCTAATGAAAAACTTGATAATCTTGCGAATGATGATCCTCCTAAGGTGGAACCTATTATGCAAACTAAGACACTCCGCATAGGATGTGGTAATATTATTGGAAAGAGTGTGATCCAACACTTCTTCACTTGTGTGGGATCATTACTTTGATAGGAGTTTCTATTGTTGCTAGACCTACAAGTTATGTGGATGCAATATCTTTGGTTATAGCACAATTGGAGAGACAACTTGTGCACATGCATCCTTTTATACAATGGTTGTTCCTATAATTCTCTAATATCCATGAAGCTTCCACTAAACATCTAGCTACTATATTTATTTGTAAAGAATTTAGTACTATCGTAAAATAATCTATGGATATATTTCCTAATTATAGGATTAACGGTGAGTGCCCACCCATAGAGGGAATTCTTTATGAGTTGGAAGAAATAAGAAAACTAAGATCCACGAAATATGTTGCTTATGATGAGAACCTTAGAGAGAAGCTACCGCTTAATGTCGTAGTTTATAAGATTTACGAACACAATGATCAATTTTCTATACCAAAACTTGGATTGTCTTACGAGCTTCAAAGAAAATTAAGGAAATACCTCCACAGGAATCTATACAATGAGGAACTAACTATCACTTATGAAAAACCCAAGGAAGAGCCTCATGTTCCTCCCGAAGTGGACCTTTCCGATCCTAATGTTGTGCTATTTAGTCCCTTCAATTATTTTCTCTTACCTATAAGAAATATTGCTGCTTAAAGAAGGGAATATTATTATAGCATGATGGGTCATTCTTACAAAGATGACATCACTTGAAACTATGCAATATGCATAGCTAGGGGCATAAAACAATATCGCTTGTTGGGAGGCAACCCAATACTTATCTTTATTTTTTCTTTATATTTTATGTTAGTTTTTGATAACATGATTATTTCCTATGTAATGATTGTGCTGTTATGTTTTAATTAGTGTTTGTGCCAAGTAAAGCCATTGGGATGACTTGCATGATGAGTAGAATTGGTACGGTCCAAAAACACAAACTTTGATGTCCAATGCAGAATTTATCTGATTTTACTCGAACATATTTTTAAGATGAGGTTTTTACACAATATTTCTATACAAATTACTCAGGTCGTCCTAATGTTTCAGATTTTTTGGAGT